>NC_064622.1:42084221-42387251 GCF_023898315.1 Schistocerca nitens
CCATCCTGATGCTGTAAACAGAACCTTGATTCATCCGAAAAAATGACGTTTTGCCATTCGTGCACCCAGGTTCGTCGTTGAGTACACCATCGCAGGCGCTCCTGTCTGTGATGCAGCATCAAGGGTAACCGCAGCCACAGTCTCCGAGCTGATAGTCCATGCTGCTGCAAACGTCGTCGAACTGTTGGTGCATGTGGTTATTGTCTTGCAAACTTCCCCATCTGTTGACTCACGGATCGAGACGTGGATGCATGATCCGTTACAGCCATGCGGATAAGATGCCTGTCATCTCGACTGCTAGTGATATGAGGCCGTTGGAACCCAGCACGGCGTTCCGTATTACCCTCCTGAACCCACCGATTCCATATTCTCCTAACAGTCATTGGATCTCGACCAACGCGAGCAGCAATGTCGCGACCCGATAAACCGCAATCGCGATAGGCTACAATCCGACCTTTATCAAAGTCGGAAACGTTATGGTACGTATTTCTCCTCCTTACACGAAGCATCACAACAACGTTTCACCAGGTAACGCCGGTCATCTGCTGGTAGTGTATGAGAAATCGGTTGGAAACTTTCCTCATGTCAGCACGTTGTAGGTGTCGCCACCGGCGCCAACCTTGTGTGAATGCTCTGAAAAGGTAATCATTTGCATATCACAGCATCTTCTTCCTGTCGGTTAAATTTCGCGTCTGTAGCACATCATCTTCGTGGAGTAGCAATTTTAATGGTCAGTAGTGTAGTTTAGCACATATAATGTCATAAGCACTGAGATGTATGAAAAGCTAGATTTTTACAGGCTTAACGTCAAATATTTAGAATGTTAACTCATTTGAACAGTACTCACACTTTTGCAGCTATTTTATACAAGTGAGTACAAGTCTCCACACAATCTGGATGGGAGGGTTACTGAGTTGTTTCTAAATTTTTTAAACTGCGTCGCTCGTGTTTTCTCTTCAGCAGTCTGGCACGCGGGAATCATTTAAAACTGCTGATAGGACCGAAGGTTGACCACAGTGCAGAATAAAGTATTGTGTACGATCTGTCAAAAAGTTCGCAAAACATTGGAACTCTTTGTAAACTGAAGAACAAGCAGCGTTCGTGGTGGGGGAAGTTGATCTTTCCAGGAGAACGTTACAGTTGCTGTATAGCAACACTAACAAGCAGTTTCCTAGCAGCCTAGTGGAGCGATAGGTGATTTACGTAGCATCTGTACGTTTGCTTTTCTCGGATTATTTATATCAATCGCTAATTTCAGTATTCTGTTGAATATTGACACGTTTAGTGAAAACTTAACACTCCGCGGATGTGTCAGCAGTGTGAGTCGCCACTGATTTTAAAGATGTGCTGCTGAAGACTAGTATCACCTTATCAAACAGCCTGTAGGGACTTCTTGTGGCGTAGTTTAGCAGAAAGTGTGGGTATTGGCCTGTTCGCTTTTCAGTTTGCAGACAGACTATACCCTGTCGTCGTCATCATCGTCATCTTCAGGCATCTTCTTCGACCTGTTGCAAACTTCAAACTCAATCTTTTCACCTTTCCTTTGTCTGCTCGCTCTGTGGAACCCTCTAGCCCCATACATGTACACAGATTTTACGAACATTCATTGCTCATCCGTTCGGTATGATACCTTCAGTTTTGATAATATTCTAATTTTTTTTTTTCATTTTCAGCTGTAATTGTTGAGTGCCTGCCGTAGGTCTTCACCACTCTGTCTGCCCTGCTTTGTCACTTCGTCCTCTGATCAGAGATATCGTATTTCGGCGGCCTGGAATATGACAAAAGTAGTGACTGCTTCTTAGGCCAACGCTTGATTATCTTATAAACTTGCTGGTACCACCGAAGTCTTGTAGAACATCAACAATGTTTCCTTCCTTATATTGTTTCTTGGTCTTTTATTGATTGTACCATACAATATGTTAAACTTTTCGATTTCTTTTCCAATATATCGTTCTTCAAAAGGTAACATTGTCCAACGAAGGACACTAAATTGGATGATCTGCTTAATGGCTTTGTTGTAAAAAGTCAACTTGCAGGTGACATTGTCTTTCCATTATCAAGTTCTTCAAAGGTGACAGTGTGCAACCAAGGAAAGTAAACTGGCTGACCCGTTTAACTGATTATTTTATTAACAACCACCTTCAGTTAAGTTAAGAGCCACAAAATGCCACGGATTATATTTTATGCAGCAAAATTTCAAAATTGTGCTGTTCCATTACTTTATTCAATTCAAGTAGATCTCGTCAGAGCACATCTTAAAAATTTTAAACGGTAACATGACGCGGAAAGCAGATTTTCTCGGTGGATTTCATTGATGAAATCTTTCCGGTCATGAGCTGAGTTGTGCCGTCTTGTTGTCGCAACGTTTCGACGAATTTTCTACACGTCATCTGCAGGTGAAATGTCGGATTTAAGTCCAGTTCTCCGGCCGTGGTGGCCGAGCGGTTCTAGGCGCTTCAGTCCCGAACTGCGCGAATGCTACGGTCGCAGGTTCGAATCCTGCCTCGGGCATGGATGTGTGTGATGTCCTTAGGTTAGTTAGGTTTAAGTAGTTCTAAGTCCTAGGGGACTGATTACCTCAGATGTTAAGTCCCATAGTGCTCAAAACCATCTGAACCATTTAAGTCCAGTTCATTCCTTTACAGCCGCTGGACCACAGACTCCTCGGTCGAGGACCCAACAGGTAGGCCAAAGTGCGTATTTCCGGAAGTCGTGACGTAGCTAGTGGTTGAGGCTCCCCCCCCCCCCCCACCCCCTGCCACCCGTCACGCCCAGGGGGTTGGAGGAGGAACCGGAGGTCGAGTCCTGATTCTCACGCCTGTCTATTCCGCCTGCTGTGTCTGCAGCTTTCACATCAGGGCGTTCCTGTCGTACTTTCCCAACACCACATCCCATGCGGGGCTCAGTTGCAAACCGTTGTCCGTTGCCTCTTTAATGAGCGATCGTCGGTAGACAAAATCTAGCTGTAGAATTTTTCTTTTCCACTATCGAATGCCGTCGTCTGTGCTTAAATTATATAAAATCGGCGACAAGTAGTAACCTGGACGTCCCAAAAATCAACCTTTTCGTGAGCCGTGGGAAACATGCTTCCCACTACAATGAACTTGCTCCTAGTCCCGTGGGATTCACAGTTCCCACCTCTGTACGGTGCTACCACCTAGTGAACAGTATAGGATACTACTTCCAATCGGAAGTTCCCGCCGTTTTTGCTGTACCTTCGCGCAGAGGCATTGTATAGCAGAGTGTTGCGCTGTAGAGGAGCCTTTCAGTCCTGTTCGCGTGACATTTTGTGATTTTTTCGTCGAAGCTATAGTATAAGGTAAATACTTTTGATTTACCCAAATTTATGAAGGAGCACGTAAAATTGGAACGAGGAGAATTCCAGTTTGAAATAAAAGGAGCCATTTCTGCAGTAAAATGGATGGATAAGCATTCAGTCACTTTCCTGTCCTCAATTCATGACCCATGAGAAACAGCCACAGTGAAAAGGAAAAACAAGGATGGTACTAGTACAGAGATTTCTTGTCCTGAAGTTGTGGCAGAATACAAAAAAATAATGTTTGGTGTCGATAAGTTTGATCAATTACGAGAAAGGTATGCTATTGGCAGACGTTCTGTAAAATGTTGGCACAGAATATCTTATTTCCTGGTGGACGTTGCTGCAGTGAACAGTTTTATCCTGTGGAAAATAAGTAAAAGAGAAAGTGGACAGCATGATCAGCTCACATACAGGATCCATCTAGCCAGGCAACTGATCGCTGGCTTCTCATCCCAAAAAAGGCGTGGACAGAAACCTGTCTTTCTGGTAAAAAGGGGTAAAGTACCTGAAGATTTTCGTCATGTGGCTGTAGGGGAGCATCAACCCATTTTAGGAGAAACCTACTGGACGTGCCGTCATTGTAGTACCAAAGCTGCGGAAAAGAGCACTCGCTGTGTTTGTACATATTGTCAAATACCACTTTGCATAGACCCATGTTTCATAAAATTTCATGGCAAGTAATTGTGAACAATCATTGTAACGAAAGAAGTAAATTTATCAAATAAATATGACATATATTGAAAAAGTTGTTTTTGTCATTTAATTCCAAGGAAGGGCAGTGGGAAGAATACTTCCCACCTTGTTGTGTGACCTCACTTCCACCGTTGGAGCAAATTTGATATTCTGTATGATAAATATACCTATCTGTTAACTACTATCTGATCTCCATTCATTAAAAAAGAACTGCTCAATAATTTTGCCCACGAAATGGTTAATTTAGTATGCAAGAAAATGTTTTCTTCAGTAGACATTGACATGGTGTCGAAGTAAAAGTTTCAAAAAATATGAGAAACATGAATCCAGCGTATTAATCCATCCACGTACCATGACACGTTTGGAATTTCCGGCGATCACTTGGTCAATATTTTTACTAATCATCCACAGTGTCTCTGCGACAGTTATTTTCTTCCAGGTAGGTTATTACACACTGCCTATAAAAAAAGAGTGAAGCACCCAGTAGACATGGTCGTATGCCAGTATAACTTAGTACATGTATACACCATTGGCAGGTGCGTAAACTGTTGGACCTGCACCACTATGGTCGCAGGTTCGAATCCTGCCTCGGGCATGGACGTGTGTGATGTCCTTAGGTTAGTTAGGTGTAAGTAGTTCTAAGTTCTAGGGGACTGATGACCTCAGAAGTTAAGTCCCATACTGCTCAGAGCCATTTGGACCATTTGTTAGACCTGCAGTTCTGTGTGACAGATGGAACAGCCATCAGAGGGCATTACTGTTGTTTGTGCCTAGTGTTGTTACCAGGCCTGGTACGATATCTAAGAGGCGTGAACAGTATCAGATATTGAGCCATCGCTGTGAAGGACACGGAGATGTGGCGTACTCGTTTGGAACAGAGTTATTAGCACCATACAGATTCTCAAAGGGACCTCATTGTGGGCCTCCAGTTGGATGAGTGGTCGGATCGTGCAACACCCAGGTTTGTGCGGCTTTGGTGTGTCACAGTGGGCTGATGCTGGACTGTATGGGAACGACAGGGCAAACTTCCGGTGGACTGGGTCTGACCACCACAAGCGCCGGCCCTTGCGACCGAGCGGTTCTAGGCGCTTCAGTTCGGAACCGCGCGACTGCTAGGGTCGCAGGTTCGAATCCTGCCTCGGGCACGGATGTGTGTGATATCCTTAGGTTAATTACTTTTAAGTAGTTCTAAGTTCTAGGTGACTGATGACCTCAGATGTTAAATCGCATAGTGCTCAGAGCCGAGAACAAATAATAGACTCACTGCGAATTTCTAGGTCATCTGCACCATTGGTTGGAGACTATCAGCAACGGAACTAGGCTGTCGTTAACACCACAACACAAACAGCTGCATTAGAGAGTTTCCATGACTGGAAAGCATGGACTGATGATGATGACGTCGCATTGTGTTCAGCGATGAACCACAGTTCTGTACCAGCCAGGATGACCATCGTCAGCGAGCGTACCAGCAATTTGGGGAGATGTCCCACTATCCCAGTGTTTGTTGGTTGGTTGTTTCGGGGAAGGAGACCAGACAGCGAGGTCATCGGTCTCATCGGATTAGGGAAGGACGGGGAAGGAAGTCGGCCGTGCCCTTTCAAAGGAACCATCCCGGCATTTGCCTGGAGCGATTTAGGGAAATCACGGAAAACCTAAATCAGGATGGCCGGACGCGGGATTGAACCGTCGTCCTCCCGAATGCGAGTCCAGTGTCCAACCACTGCGCCACCTCGCTCGGTTATCCCAGTGTCCTGGATAAGCACAGCGGTATTATTCCTTGTTGTGTAAGACTTTGTACACTGTGGTCAGGAGAGGTGGGTTACAGAGTGGTGCGCAACTGTCCTTGTAGGAAAGTTGAACAGGATCAGAAATGATTAGTGAACAAACAGGAGATTTACTTACCTTGTATTTCTCTAAATGTAGAAAGACTCATTACAAATGTGGTAGCAACAAACAAAGTCCAGCTACCTCAGTGTCAACTAGGATGAGGCTCGCCTTAGTAAGGCATGAGCAATGGAGTCAGAGCATCCTGTAGCGAAGTAGCTCCAAGAGCGAGTGAGCTGAGAGAGCGTCTTATAGCAAAGTAGCTCCAAGAGCGAGTGAGCTGAGAGAGCGTCTTATAGCAAAGTAGCTCCAAGAGCGAGTGAGCTGAGAGAGCGTCTTATAGCAAAGTAGCTCCAAGAGCGAGTGAGCTGAGAGAGTGTCTTATAGCAAAGTAGCTCCAAGAGCGAGTGAGCTGAGAGAGCGTCTTATAGCAAAGTAGCTCCAAGAGCGAGTGAGCTGAGAGAGTGTCTTATAGCAAAGTAGCTCCAAGAGCGAGTGAGCTGAGAGAGCGTCTTATAGCAAAGTAGCTCCAAGAGCGAGTGAGCTGAGAGAGTGTCTTATAGCAAAGTAGCTCCAAGAGCGAGTGAGCTGAGAGAGCGTCTTATAGCAAAGTAGCTCCAAGAGCGAGTGAGCTGAGAGAGCGTCTTATAGCAAAGTAGCTCCAAGAGCAAGTGGGCTGAGAGAGCGTCTTATAGCAAAGTAGCTCCAAGAGCGGGTGAGCTGAGCAGCTGCCGCAGGCCATCCTATATGGTGGCAGGAGAAGCTGCTGTAGGTGTGGCTCAGTGGGCATACTTCATTGGTTCTGCCAGATACCACGTGACCCATTTGGTACTAGACGAGAACTTGCACTTCCACTGCTATGATGATACCACACAACTGGCATCATGGTGTGAGGACACATCGCGTATGACTTCAGGTCATGTCTGATAGTGATTGAGAGAACTCTGACGCGACAGTTGTGCGACTAAGGTGTCCTGCATCGTCATGTGTTACCACTCATGCAACAGTATAATAGTGCTATTTTTCAACAGGACAATGCTCATCCACACATGGCATAGCTCTAAGAAATGTGTGTGAGCTGTTGAGATACTCCTGTGGCCTAGATCATCCCCAGACAGAATATGTGTGGGACCACCTCAGACATCAACTCCGTCCCAGTACCAGAGGCCTGGATATCAAGGACAACTTAAAGCAGTTCTAAGGCAGTTTGCTCAGCGTAGGATACACCGGCTTTATGACACCCTTCCCTCCAGAATCAGCGCTTGTATCTAGGCCTGAGAGGAAGGGTGTTAGTGGAGGACGGGAGGTACCGTCATACCGATAACTCGATTTATACTGACAAGTTCTTTGTAAATTTCACTGAACATTGTAATCATTGAAAAAAACATCGCATACCTTCTCTCACTCTTTTAAGTTTAATTTCGTTTCCACCGACCCTTCTTCGTGCTTAACCCTTTTTTTCAGGAAGTACACTAATGGCCATTAAAATTGCTACACCACGAAGATGACGTGCTAGAGACGCGAAATCTAACCGACAGAAAGAAGATGCTGTGATATGCAAATGATTAGCTTTTCAGTGCATTCACACAAGGTTGGCGCCGGTGGCAACACCTACAACGTGCTGACGCGAGGAAATTTTCTAACCGATTTCTCATACACAAACAGCAGTTGACCGGCGTCGCCTGGTGAAACGTTGTTGTGATGCCTCGAGTAAGGAGGAGAAATGCGTACCATAACGTTTCCGACTTTGATAAAGGTCGGATTATAGCCTATCGCGATTGCGATTTATCGTATCGCGACATTGCTGCTCGCGTTGGTCGAGATCTAATGACTGTTAGCAGAATAAGGAATCAGTGGGTTCAGGAGGGTAGTACGGAACGCCTTGCTGGATCCCAACGGCCTCGTATCACTAGCAGTCGAGATGACAGGCATCTTATCTTCATGGCTGTAACGGATCGTGCAGCCACGTCTCGATCCCTGAGTTAACAGATGGGGACGTTTGCAAGACAACAACCATCTGCACGAACAGTTCGACGACGTTTGCAGCAGCACGGACTATCAGCTCGGAGACCATGGCTGCGGTTACCCTTGACCCTGCGTCACAGTCAGGAGCGCCTGCGATGGTGTACTCAATGACGAACCTGGGTGCACGAATGGCAAAACGTCATTTTTTCGGATGAATCCAGGTTGTGTTTACAGCATCATGATGGTCGCATCCGTGTATTGCGACATCGCGGAGACGCACATTGGAAGGGTGTATTCGTCATCGCCATACTGGCGACCTGGGTGCACGAATGCCAAAACATCATTTTTTCGGATGAATCCAGGTTATGTTTACAGCATCATGATGGTCGCATCCGTGTTTGGCGACATCGCGGTGAACGCACATTGGAAGCGTGTATTCGTCATCGCCATACTGGCGTATCACCCGGCGTGATGGTATGGAGTGCCATTGGTTACACGTCTCGGTCACCTCTTGTTCGTATTGACGGCAGTTTGAACAGTGGACGTTACATTTCAGATGTGTTACGACCCGTGGCTCTACCCTTCATTCGATCCCTGCGAAACCCTACATTTCAGCAGGATAATGCACGACCGCACGTTTCAGGTCCTGTACGGGCCTTTCTGGATATAGAAAATGTTCGACTGCTGCCCTGGCCAGCACATTCTCCAGATCTCTTACCAATTAAAAACATCTAGTCAATGGTAGCCGAGCAACTGGGTCGCCGCAATATGCCAGTCACTACTCTTGATGAACTGTGGTATCGTGTTGAAGCTGCATGGGCAGCTGTACATGTACACGCGATTCAAGTTCTGTTTGACTCAATGCCCAGGCGTATCAAGGCCGTTATTACGGCCAGAGGTGGTTGTTCTGGGTACTGATTTCTCAGGATCTATGCACCCAAATTGCCTGAAAATGTAATCACATGTCAGTTCTAGTATAATATATTTGTCCAATGAATACCCATTTATCATCTGCATTTCCTCTTGGTGTAGCAATTTTAATGGCCAGTACTGTATACTTCGATTTGTAAATATATTCAACCAGACAAGGGCAGTAGTGACAAGCGCCGTATTTTGTCAACGCATCTTTTATGGCTGCATTTGTGTACGACTCGCCCTCAGTGCGAAACGCTTCAGATGAAAAGAAGGTGACGTCTGTGGCGATGCGACGACGGGAGGTTCCCCCCCCCCCCTCCCCCCTCCCCCGTCGCTGGAGCGATTTCCGGCCGCAGCTCTGTGGCGCTGCCGTTTGCCGCTGATAGGCCGCCGTTACGGGCAGCAATATCGGCGGTCCCTCTACCGGCGCTCTCTCCGACGTCAGATATTGTTTCCCGCATGCTACGTCACAGGCAGGCGCCTCGCCGAAATAACAGCCGGGGCGTTTCCGTGGCGCCGCCGATCCACAAGCAATCACGACAACACAGCCGTAACACCTCGCTTCGAATATCTGCGGTGTCGTTTTACCTCGCGATCACTCCGATCGATGAAATTATTGGAACATAATGACGTCTTTGCTGCGTAAGCGTTGAAATCGTGTTCACCACTAGACAGATCTGCTGCTTCTTCTACATATGCGGAGGGATTCTCGCTCGATCAGTTATATACGAGGGGCATTCAATAAGTAATGCGACACTTTCTTTCTCGGCCAGTCGAGGACTACTCCTGCTTCAGCTCCTATAATCTCATGAAGATCTTCTAGCTGACGGCGCTATACGTAGCCTTCAAAAAAGGCATCTGTAACAGAGGTGCGTTCAGAGCCGAGAGCTGTCACTGAGTTTCTTTTAGCATAAAATCAGAGCATCGCAGATATTCATAGGCGCTTGCAGAATGTCTATGGCAAAAGAGGGGTCCGCAAGATGCTATTAGAATAAAAAATATATTAAATATATTTCGTATGATAGCAGATTTTTTTGTTTTGGGCGCTTCCTGCATGAGCAGAGCCTTAACGAACGCTAACTCCTACGTCTAGCGTCTTTCTAGAGTGTAAAGAGATCGGCAGTGAGCATGAGCAACTTCTTATTCATACGGAAGTAAGATGGCTTTCTCGAGGTAGGATCTTGTCAATATTTTTTGAACTTAGAGACGAGGTTCGCGTCTTCCTTCTTGACACAAAGTTCGCGGATTTTCTCAGTAACTTCTCTTGGCTTTGCTTAGTTGCGTACTTATCTGATGTGTTTGAACACTTGAATGTGTTAAACTTGAGTTTACAAGGAAAAAATGTAGACGTGTTCAAAGTTGAGGATAAGATTAGTGCTATGGTCATAAAGTATCAGATCTGGACGTCAAGGATAGAAAACGAGTAACTAACTAACTTTTCTACTTTAAAACAATTCTTAGAGTCATCAGAGGAGAGTTTGCTTGACCAGATCGAGATCAATGTAGCCGAGCATCTACGCAGCCTAGCCACCACTTCTAGAGAGTATTTCTCTGAACCTGACCATGACAACAGATGGATTCGAAATCCCTTCAGCTGTGAAGAAATAGACAAATTCCGAGGCCTCACTGAAGAAGAGCAAGATCAACTTGTGGGTCTGTCCAGCTGTGGTATGATGATAAACATTTTCATCGGTGATAAAATTACAGACGTCTTGGCATCAGCACGCAATCACTACAAGAAACTTGGTGATAAGGCAATGAAAAATATCCTTCCATTTGCAACCACATATCGGTGGGAGCAAGCATTTTCTGCCATGTGTTTCATGAAAAACAAATATAGGAATCGGCTCGACATGCGGTCGTATTTCAGAGTGAAAGTTTCAAGTTTTGAACCTAATATTTCAGAAATAATGGACTCAAAGGTAAGATTGAACTCATCTAAGAACTGAAAATTAAAACTAACTGTATACTGATGGAGTACTCTGTTGTAACTGTATTTTTTTTTTCAAATAAATAATACCTTGTTTGAAATTAGTGTTTTCTTATTTTTCGCACATGTCTACTCAATGCAATCTCAAGTGTAGTACACTTGAGAGACCAATACTCTGTTTTAATTTTTTCTTGTCATTTTCAGTTCACACTTAATTTTTATTTTTTTAGGGAGTTTGTTATACTAAACAGCTAGATATGAAGACAAAGATTTTGAGCAATAATCAAAAATTTAACAATAACAATGATGACTAAATTGAAAAAGTTTTAAGCTCAATATTTTTTCAATAATGAATATGTCAATGTTTTTTCTAAGTAGCAAAAATAGAAAACGTATAAAAAGACTCTTAATTTGGCTTTTTTAGGTACTTGATACTGTGATATGACAAGGTACCAATCATGCTCAATGAGGGGGTCCTTGAGAAAATTTTGTTGGGAACCCCTGGCAGTGGAAAAAAGCACGGTGAGTCGTAGGGCGAAGCGTCTGTCAGCAACGCAACAAGGTCACACAAGCCTGTCCGACCTCCCGCGTGCCGTCTGGCGGCAAGCAGTTATGTCTTCTGCAATGTTGGAACGTGCGGACACTCTCACTAGAGGTGATGGCCGGTTCAAACACCTCGCTGCCCAACTGGACGTCTCTGTTGGTAGTACTGACACAACTGTCTACCAGTTGGGGGACTCGACGGTGTATGCCCGCTGGATTCCTCGCCAGCTAACAGGATACCATAATGAGCAACAAAGGACCATCACTGCGGAATCGCTTGAGCGCTACGAGGCTGATGGTGAAAAATTTTTATCGATATCGTCACAGGTGATGAATTGTGCGTTCATCACTTCGAGCGGGAAAAGAACGCCAACCCATGTAGTGGCGCCACGACACCTCTCCTCCCGGGAAAAAGTTCACAGCCGCACCATCAGCTGGTAAAGTCATGGCGACGGTCTTCCGGGTCCATGAAGGCATTTTTCTGTTTCAGTCTCTCCCTCATGGTGCATCGGTCAACTACAAAGTGCACTGTGCCACCGTCAGGATACTGAAGGAACGACTTCAGCTTGTTAGTCGCCACAAAAATGCAAACGAAATTCTCCTTCATTAGTTAAAACTTCCGAGCTGAGAGGCCGTGGTCGATCTGTGAAACTTCTTCTTCCTGACGTTTCGTTGCCAACTGCGGGCAACATCTTCCAAGGTGAGTCGTTGACATTGCCCGCGATTGACAACGAAACGTCAGGAAGAAGTTTTACAGATCGACCACGGCCTCTCAGCTCGGAAGTTTTAACTAATGAAAACGCCGGTCGTGAAAGCCTACACGTTGTGAAATTCTCCTTTTCCATGTAATCGCGAGGCCTCGCACAAGTCTACGTACCCGAGAGGAGCTCACAAAACTTTACTGCACCTCTCGACTTCATCTGTTTGGCCCAATGCGTGATGCCCTCCGTGGAAAGCAATATCTGGATGATGGGGAGGTTATTGACGCAACAAGACGTTGGCCCCGAAGTCGACCAGTGTAGTAGTACCATACGGCATAGAGGCCCTTCCAGCAAGGCTGTCACATCTAATGGAGAGTATGTTGAAAAATAGGGTTTTGTAGTCAAAAGGGTGGGGACGATAAGGTGTATTGAATTGGATGACGTTATTATCTTTGCTGCATAACGGTCTACATTCGGGTGTTCAGCCGAGTTGTTCTTTCCGAAAGTACACCATTAATCAATCGCGTCGAGATAACCAGAGAGGCCGATGATGCTTTGTTCTACGTTGGTATATTTGAGCAAAACTAATCGTGTTATATGCTCTTCATTCATATGATTAAACTATACTATGGCGCTACCATTAAAATTCTTGGGAATACTAAAGAATGAGATAAACCAATCGGCTTTGACGAGTGATGCTGTAGTATACAGAGAAGTTTCAGCATTAGAAAATTGCAGCGAAATGCAGGAAGATCTGCAGCGGATAGGCACTTGGTGCAGGGAGTGCCAACTGACCCTTAACATAGACAAATGTCATGTATTGCGAATACGTAGAAAGAAGGATCCTTTATTGTATGATTATATGATAGCGGAACAAACACTGGTAGCAGTTACTTCTGTAAAATATCTGGGAGTATGCGTGCGGAACGATTTGAAGTGGAATGATCATATAAAATTAATTGTTGGTAAGGCGGGTGCCACGTCGAGATTCATTGGGAGAGTCCTTGGGAAGTGTTGTCCATCAACGAAGGAGGTGGCTTACAAAACACTCGTTCGACCTATACTTCAGTATTCCTCATCAGTGTGGGATCCGTACCAGGTCGGGTTGACAGTGGATATAGAGAAGATCCAAAGAAGAGCGGCGCATTTCGTCACAGGGGTATTTGGTAAGCGTGATAGCGTTACGGAGATGTTTAGCAAGCTCAAGTAGCAGACTCTGCAAGAGAGGCGCTCTGCATCGCGGTGTAGCTTGCTGTCCAGGTTTCGAGAGGGTGCGTTTCTGGATGAGGTATCGAATATATTGCTTCCCCCTACTTATACCTCCCGAGGAGATCACGAATGTAAAATTAGAGAGATTCGAGCGCGCACGGAGGCTTCCCGGCAGTCGTTCTTCCCGCCAACCATATGCGACTGGAACAGGAAAGGGAGGTAATGACAGTGGCACGTAAAATGCCCTCCGCCACACACCGTTGGGTGGCTTGCGGAGTATAAATGTAGATGTAGATGTGACGTCATATTAAAGCCAAAGACGATATGAGAAAACATTTGAAACCGTCAACGCGTTTTCAGAATCAATTATTGTTCCTCATACATTGACCAGCCAAATATTACGACCACTGGCCACTGCGAAATTGGATGCCACCTGGTGGCGTTGCGGGAACGTGACGCGGTAACAAAAGTACGTGAGCGGTGCAAACCCGGATGGGGGATCACCCAGCAAAGATATGGGCTGCAAATGTGGAAATCCATTGAAATAAGCGACTTTGACAAAGGACAGATTACTATCACGCAGAGCCTGTGAACGAGTATCTCGAAAACGACGAAGCTTGTCAAATTTTCACGTGCTACTATCGTGAGCATCTAAGGAAAGAGCTGGAGAAACAGTGAAATTACCACTAGGCGCTAAATGGTTGGAATTCCACGACTCTTCACAGAACGTGGTTTGTCTGCTCTGTAAAGGAGGATAGATTGTGATTTGTGGCATCTCCGTCGAAAGAGCACAAAGCTGGTGCACGCACAGGTGTTTCGGAGCACAACGTTCATCGTACATTGCCGAACATGGAGCTCTGCAGCAGGCCACCCCTACGTGATAACATGTTGACCCAACGACATCGTCAATTACGATTGCAGTGGGTACGGGACCATCGGGATTCGACCGTCGATCAACGGAAAGGTATCGGCTCTTCGGGAGATTTTTGTGCTGCAACACATGTTAAATATAGTTACCAACTTTTTAGGAAAGCTGATCCAGTTGCTGTACAGACTTTTGTAAACCTTATCAAGGAACAAGAGTGGCAAGATGTTTATAGTGCTGATACAGTAGACGATAAATATAATGCTTTCCTCAAGACTTTTCTCGTGCTCTTTGAAAGTTGCTTTCCGTTAGAACGTTCAAAACAGGGTACTAGCACAAACAGGCAGACTGGGTGGATGACTAGAGGGATAAGAATATCTTGTAGAACAAAGTGGCAATTATATCAAAACGTTAGAAACAGTCAAAATCTAAATGCAGCAGCCCATTACAAACAGTATTGTAAGGTGCTTAAAAAAGTTATTAGGATGGCAAAAAGTATGTGGTATGCAGATAGAATAGCTAAGTCTCAGGATAAAATTAAAACCATATGGTCAGTCGTAAAGGAAGTGGCTGGTCTGCAGAGACAGGTCGAGAATATAGAATCAGTGCGTAGTGGGGATGTCCGTGTTACTGATAAGTCGCATATATGTACAGTATTTAATAATCACTTTCTGAATATAGCAGGTGAACTAAATAGAAACCTAGTCCCAACAGGGAATCATATAGCGCTCTTAGAAAAAAGTGTTCCGAGACTGTTACCTGAAATGCTCCTCCATGATACTGACAAGAGGGAGATTGAGTTAATAATTAAATCACTAAAGACCAAGAACTCTCATGGATATGACGGGGTATCTAGCAGAATACTGAAATATTGTTCCACGTATGTTAGCTCAGTACTTAGCCATATCTGTAACTTTTCCTTTAGGAGTGGTCGGTTTCCTGACCGATTAAAGTACTCGGTAGTGAAGCCACTTTATAAAAAGGGAGACAGGGATAATGTTGACAATTATAGACCTATTTCTATGCCATCGGTGTTTGCTAAAGTTATCGAGAGGGTTGCATATACAAGGTTACTGCAGCATTTAAATTCACATAATTTGCTGTCAAATGTACAGTTTGGTTTTAGAAATGGTTTAACAACTGAAAATGCTATAGTCTCTTTTCTCTGTGAGGTTTTGGACGGATTAAATAAAAGGTTGCGAACGTTAGGTGTTTTCTTTGATTTAACGAAGGCTTTTGACTGTGTTGACCACAAAATATTACTGCAGAAGTTGGAACATTATGGAGTAAGGGGAGTAGCTTACAATTGGTTCGCCTCCTACTTTAAGAACAGAAAGCAGAAGGTAATCCTCCGCAATATTGAGAGTGGTAATGATGTTCAGTCCCAATGGGGCACTGTTAAATGGGGCGTTCCCCAAGGGTCGGTGCTGGGGCCACTGCTGTTTCTTATTTATATAAATGATATGCCTTCTAGTATTACAGGTGATTCAAAAATATTTCTGTTTGCTGATGACACCACCTTGGTAGTGAAGGATCTTGTGTGTAATATTGAAACATTATCAAATAATGTAGTTCATGATATAAGTTCGTGGCTTGTGGAAAATAATTTGATGCTAAATCACAGTAAGACTCAGTTTTTACAGTTTCTAACTCACAATTCAACAAGAACTGACATTTTAATCAGACAGAATGGGTATGTTATAAGCGAGACGGAACAGTTCAAGTTCCTAGGCGTACGGATAGATAGTAAGCTGTTGTGGAAAGCCCATGTTCGGGATCTTGTTCAGAAACTAAATGCCGCTTTATTTACCATTAGAACAGTATCTGAAATAAGTGACATTTCAACACGAAAAGTAGTATACTTCGCATATTTTCATACGCTTATGTCATATGGTATTATTTTTTGGGGTAATTCTTCTGATTCAAAAAGGGTATTTTTGGCTCAAAAACGGGCTGTTCGAGCTATGTATGGTGTAAGTTCGAAAACCTCTTGTCGACCCCTATTCAATAGTCTGGGAATTTTGACATTGCCCTCACAGTATGTATTTTCTTTAATGTCGTTTGTTGTTAGCAATATTAGCTTATTCCCAAGAGTTAGCAGCTTTCACTCAGTTAATACTAGGCAGAAATCAAATCTGCATGTGGAATGCACTTCCTTGACTCTTGTGCAGAAAGGAGTGCAGTATTCTGCTGCATCCATTTTCAATAAGCTACCACAAGAACTCAAAAATCTTAGCAGTAGTCCAAACACTTTTAAGTCTAAACTGAAGAGTTTCCTCATGGCTCACTCCTTCTATTCTGTCGAGGAGCTCCTGGAAGAGCTAAAAAATTAAGCAAATTCCAGTGTTACATTTTTGATTTTCTTTATTTAAACTAACGACTTGTCGCCTGAATATGTTTCTTATATTTCATTTTATCTGTTTCTACAATCGTGTTATAATTTCATGTATTGACTCGTTCCATGACCATGGAGACTTCTCCTAAATGTGGTCCCACGGAACAATAAATAAATAAATAAATAAATAAAAAAGAATCACATTTTTGCTACACTAGGTCGATGGTCGTCTCCACAAACGCTGTCATCAAGGTGAACGGCGGCTCGGAACGTGCACTGTGCCACAGGCACAAGCTGGTGGGAGCAGTGTTATGCTATGCAAGACATTCTCCTGCGTTTGCATGGGACATGTGGTTGTAATCGAAGATACGGTGACAGATGCCAACGACCTGCATTCCATCATGATTGATGTCCTCCCCTACGCCGATGTCATCTTTCAACACTATAATTGTCCGTGTCTCGGAGACAGAACCGTGCTACAGTGGCTTCAGGAGCAATATAGTAAACTCACGTTAACGTCTCGGCCATCAAATTCGACTGAGGTAAATCCTGTGGAACCAAACTGGGTCGCCATTTGGCCCCACCACCGCGTACGCAAATCTGTGGCCCATTATTTACGCGAATTACATGGTCTGTGCGCATCTAATGCCACGTACCTCTGCAAACCTACCAACAAAATGTCGGATCCCTGATACGCAGAATCAGTGATGTACTTCGTTCCAAAGACTGACAAACAATCCATTAAGTAGATGGTCCTAATGTTTTGGCTCATCAGTGTATATGTAAACGATCTTCCGTCTAAAATTACTTGTTTTTGCGTACGTCACTGGTACTGTAACCAGTCCAAGCAGACACTATGTGATCAAAAGTATCTGGACACCTGGCTGAAAATGTTCGCTTCGCCCTCCATCGATAATGCTGGAATTCAGTATGGTGTGGGCCAACCATAGCCTTGCTGACAGCTTCCACTCTCGCAGGCACAAGTTCAATCAGGTGCTGGAAGGTTTCTTGGGGGATGGCAGCCCATTCTTCTCGGATTGCTGCACTGAGGAGAGGTATCGATGTCGGTCACTGAGGCCTCGCACGAAGTCGGCGTTCCAAAACATCCCAGAGGTGTTCTTTAGGATTCAGGTCAGGTCTCTGTACAGGCCAGTCCATTACAGGGATGTTATTGTCGTGTAACCACTCAGCCACAGGCCGTGCATTACGACCAGGTGCGCGATCGTGTTGAAAGATGCAATCGCCATCCCCGAATTGCTCTTCAACAGTGAGACGCAAGAAGGAGTTTGGAACATCAATGTAGGCCTGTGCTGTGAAAATAGCACGCAAAACAACGAGTGCAAGCCCCCTCCATGAAAAATACGACCACACCATAACACCACCACCTCCGAATTTGACTGTTGGCGCTACAGACGCTGGCAGATGACGTTAATCGGGCATTAGCCATACCCACACCCTCTCATCATATCGCCACATTGTGTACGGTGATTCGTCACTCCACACAACGTTTTCCCACTGTTCAGTCGTCCAATGTTTACGCTCTTTACACGAAGCGAGTCGTCGTTTGGCATTTACCGGCGTGATGTGTGGCTTATTAGCAGCTCCTCGACCATGAAACCCCAGTTTTCTCACCTCCCGCCTATCTGTCATAGTATTTGCAGTGGATCCTGACGCAGCTTGGAGTTCCTGTGTGATAGTCTGGATAGATGTCTGCCTATTACACATTCGACCCTCTTCAACTGTCGGCGGTCTCTGTCAGTCAACAGACGAGGTCGGCCTGTACGCTTTTGTACTGTACGTGTCCCTTCACGTTTTCACTTTACTATCACATCGGAAACAGTGGACGTAGGGATGTTTAGGAGTGTGGAAATCTCGCGTACAGACGTATGACACAAGTGACACCCAATCACCTGACCACCTTCAAAGTCCGTGAGTTCCGCGGAATGCCCCACTCTGTTCTTTCACCATGTCTAATGGCTACTGAGATCGCTGATACGGAGTACCTGGCAGTAGGTGGCGGCACAAGGAACTTAATACGAAAAACGAATGTTTTGGGGGTGTCCGGATACTTTTGATTACATAGTGTATAACAATGAACAGCGTTAATTACCCCAACGCGAGGCTCCACGAAAAAGTGCACCTAACATTTCGGTCTCTTCCACCAATGCGACAACAACCGAGACAATTTTGTTGTTGTTGTGGTCTTAGTGGAAAGAATGGTTTGATGCCATTCCCAACGCTAGAGTATCCTCCACAGATCTCTTCATCTCTGCAGTACAACTGCAATCTACATCCAATTGAACGATTTAGAAAAGATATCCGAATGGTGCGAAAATTGGCAGTGGATTCTAAATAACGAAAAGTGTGAGGTCATCCACATGAGTGCTAAAAGGAATCCGCTAAACTTTGGTTACACGATAAATCAGTCAAATCTAAAGACCGTAAATTCAGCTAAATACCTAGGTATTACAATTACGAACAACTTAAATTGAAAAGAACAGATAGAAAATGTTGTGGGGATGGCTAACTGAAGACTGAGTTTTATTGGCAGGACACAAATAAGAGTGCCTACACTACACTTGTCCGTTCCCTTCTAGAATACTGCTGTGCGATGTGGGATCCTTACCAGATAGGATTGACGGAGTACATCGAAAGTTCCAAGAAGGGCAGCACGTTTTGTATTATCGCGAAATAGGGGAAGAGTGTCACTGAAATTATATGGGGTGGACATTATTAAAACAAAGGCGTTTTTCGTTGCAGCGGAATCTTCTCACGAAACTTTAATCACGAGCTTTCTCCTACGAATGCCAAAATATTTGGTTAACACTGACCTACATCGGGAGAAAAGATCACCATAATAAAATGAGATATATCAGAGCTCTCACGGCAAGATATAGGTGTTCGTTTTCCCGCGCGCTGTACGAGATTGGAAAATAGAGAATTGTGAAGGTGTTTCGATGAACCCTCTGCCAGGCACTTAAATGTGATTTGCAGAGTATCCATAAGGATGTAGACATAGATGCAGATGTGGATGTGGGAAAAGGCAACCAACTACTATTCAAGTTTGACTGCATTGAGAACCTCAATCCGATCTGTTTTAATCATTAAAAGCCATTCAACAGCCAAGATCACATAAAATGTTACTTTATTTAAGACAACCGGTTTCAACAGACTTTGCCGTCATCTTCAGGGCTTAAAAATCTTTTTGTTATAAAATGTGTTCATTTTACGCTCAAACCTCACGCCAAGATGCCAAGTGGATAAAATCACCACTTTACGTTTTATGATATGCTGATTTTTACCCACTGGACGTCTTGGCGCGTGGTTTCAGCACTCGTTCTACAAAAAAGATTTTTAAGACCTGAAGATAACAGCAAAGTCTGTTGAAACCGGTTGTCTTAAATAAAGAAACGCTTTATGCGATCTTGTCTGTTGAATGGTTTTTAACTATTCAAGCTGGATTTTAAAATCTACGACTCTGGAGACAAACCATCAGACTTCCCGAAAGTGTCTTTCACACAATCCCGGAGATGGAATGGCACATAAACGCGAGTACCATCGCACAATCAGCTTAACAGCTCATGCATACAAAGTACTCACAAGAACAATGTACAGAAGAATGGTTCAGAAAATTTAGGATCTGCTAGGAGACGATCAGTATAACTTTAGGAAAGTTAAAGGCCCCGGAGAGGCAGTTTTGATTGCGCATAATTATTGAAGCAAGACTTAAGAAAAATCAAGACTTGTTCATTGGATTCATCCACCAAGGAAAAATATTTGACAATGTTAAATGGTGCAAAGTACTCGAAATTCTCGGAAAGAAAGTGTAAGCTACGAGAAAGGTGGATGCCATACAGTATGCACAAGGACCAAAATGGAAAAATAAGAATGGAAGAGCAAGAGCGAAATAGTTGATTTATAATTGGTAGTCTCGCGCTCATACTGTGCAACCTATGCATTGAAGAAGCAATTACGAAAATAAAAGAAAGGTTCAAGAATGGGATTAAAATTCAGGGTGAAAGGATATCATTGGTCAGATTGAATGGCGACATTGCAATCCCTGATGGAAGTAAGGAATAGTTGCAGGATTTGTTGAACAGAATGAAGATTATGATGAGCACACGGTGTGGATTGTGAGTAAGCAGAAAAAAACACGGAAGTAATGAGGAGTATAGAAATGAGATCAGCAATACACTTAACTACAAAATTGGGCACCATGAAGTACCACGAAGTGAAGGAATTCTTTTTCCATGGAAGCAAACCAACATAAGACGGTCGAAGCAAGGAGGACATAATGAGCAATCCCAGGCAAAGATAAGTTTACTAGTACCAAATAGCTGCCTTAATTTGAAGAAGAAATCTCTGAAAATGTGCGAGGCCGTGCTGAAAAGTAAGGCTTCTGAATTTTTTTGTGAAAACTCTTAAAACTTTAAAAAAAACGTTACAAACATTCTACTTTCTTCTTCATGTCTACGTATTTGCAGCCCTATGCCGCTAGTGGACTGCGAACTGTAAAGTGTAACATGACAATATGTAACGTAAATAAGTCGGTGCGTGAGAAACAGCGTGCTGTGATAGTGTTTCGAATTCGAAGGGTTCGTCTACACGTGGAGCATTCTCTGCTTCAGCATGACAATCCCAGACCGCAGACGAGCGCTACGACATGTACAACAATCCGACGCCATTCGTCCACTGTCATCGATCATCCTCCATACAGTCCCGACTTGGCCCCATCAGATTATCATCTGTTTCCAAAACTTGAAGAACACCTTCATAGTGATGAAGCAGAGGTGAGTTTGTCAACAAACATTAGTAGCGGTATCAACAAACTGCTCTCTCGTTGGGTTCAAAATGGTTCAAATGGCTCTGAGCACTATGGGACTCAACCTCTGAGGTCATCAGTCCCCCAGAACTTAGAACTAGTTAAACCTAACTAACCTAAGGACATCACACGCATCCATGCCCGAGGCAGGATTCGAACCTGCGACCGTAGCAGTCGCGCGGTTCCGGACTGAGCGCCTAGAACAGCTAGACCACCGCGGCCGGCTCTCTCGTTGGGGGACATGCGTTCGTCGTCAGGGTAACTATGTTGAGAAACAAATATGTAGACCTGAAGAATAAGGTCGCAGAATATTAAAAACATTTATTTTATTTAAACAGCCTTAAGAATTATCACATAAAAATTGGGAGGCATTACTTTTCAGCAAGCCCTCGTAATTTAAGAGCAAAGCATTGTGTGGGAGGCATTCATGGACCGTGGGAAAACGACTAAGAAGAGAGGTTTTTGAGATGTGATGCTGTAGAAAGATATTGACATTTACGGGAACTGATCAGACAAGAAATGACGCGGTTCTCCGCAGAATCGCCGAGGATACGAAATTTTGGGAAATATGGGCAAGAATAACGAAGGGATAACTTCTGTGGTACTAGAGGGAGCTGTAGAGGATGAAAACTGTAGAGGAAGGCAGAGATTAGGGTATATCCGACGAATAATTGGAAACGTTGGGTGTAAGTGCTACTCTGAGATGAATTTGAGGCGGGGCGCATCGCACCAGTCAGAAGAGTGATGACAACAAAAATTGAACTTGATGGCTACCCTCCTGTACGAATCATTTCGACGCCAGAGTACTAGAATCTGACAAGCACAAGCCATCATTTTCTTGTCGGTATGTTGACACATCCGTAGTGTGGCAGTGTGGGGTGGACAGACTTAACAACAGTTCCTACAGGAGCTTCACCCGATCTAGCCAAGCATAGGGACAGCTACCTTTTCTCGGTGTTTGGTTAAGAGAAGGGGCGGATGGATCCCTAGGTGACAGTATATACAGGTCGTCCATCTATACTGATCTCTGTCGTAATGACACGAGCCATTATCAGTCATCGCACCTGTTCTGAATTTAGAGTACTGGTCCGCAGAACATGTACACCGAGGTGTTTGCGTGAAGGTTGTCAGTACTAACAGACAAGCAACGTTGCGTGAAATAACCGAAGATGCGCATATATAGATGGCGGTAGTGTAGCGTACACAAGCTGTAAAAGGGCAGTGCATTGCCAGATCTGCCATTCTCACTCACATGAAAAGGTTTCCGACGCGATTATGTCCGCACGTCGAGAAATTAACAGACTTTGAACGCGGAACGGTAGTTGGAGATAGACCCACGTGACATTCCGTTACGGAAATCATTATGGAATTCGGTATTCCGAGATCCACAATGTCAAGTGTGCCGAAAATATCAAATTTAAGGCATTACCTTCCACTACGGACAACGCAGTGGCCGACGGCCTTCACTTAGCGATGGAGAGCAGTGGCGTTTGTGTGAAGTTGTCAGTGCTAACAGACAAGCAACGTTGCGCAAATAACAGAAGAAATCAATGTGGGACGTATAGGTACTCGTTCGACCTATACTTGAGTATTGCTCATCAGTGTGGGATCCGTACCAGATCGGGTTGACGGAGGAGATAGAGGCGCTCTGCATCGCGGTGTAGCTTGCTCGCCAGGTTTCGAGAGGGTGCGTTTCTGGATGAGGTATCGAATATATTGCTTCCCCCTACTTATACCTCCCGAGGAGATCACGAATGTAAAATTAGAGAGATTAGAGCGCGCACGGAGGCTTTCGGACAGTCGTTCTTCCCGCGAACCATACGCGACTGGAACAGGAAAGGGTGGTAATGACAGTGGCACGTTAAGTGCCCTCCGCCACACACCGTTGGATGGCTTGCGGAGTATAGATGTAGATGTAGATGTAGATGTACGACGAACGTTTCCGTTAGGACACGGGAGCGAAATTTAACGGCGATGGGCTATGACAGCAGACAAGCGACGATACTGTCTTTGCAAAGAGCATGAGATAATTTTAGACCTATTTCAATGCCATCAGTGTTTGCAAAAGGCTGTATATGTAAGGATAATTAATCATTTTATATCACACGATTTGGTATCAAATGTACAGTTCGGCTTTAGAAGTCGTTTAACAACTGAAAATGCTATATTCTCTTTTCTCTGTGAGGTGCTGGATGGGCTAAACAAAAGGTTTCGAACACTTGGCAAACTTTTGATTTAACTAAGGCATTTGATTGTGTTGATCACAAAATATTGTTCCAAAAGTTGGACTATTACGAAATACGGCGAGTAGCTCACAACTGGTTCATCTCTTACTTTAGCAACAGGCAGCAAACGGTCATTATTCACAATGTTGTTAACGGCTGTGATGTGGGGTCTGAGTGGGGTACTGTCAAGTGGGGGGGGGGGGGGAGGTGCCCCAGGGATCAGTGTTGGGGCCACTCCTGTCCCTTATTTATATAAATGATATGCCCTCTGGTGTTACGGGTAACTCTAAAATATTTCTGTTTGCTCAGGACACTAGCTTGGTAGTAACGATGTAGTGTGCAACATTGGCTCGGTTTCAAATAGTACATTACCTAAGTTCATGGCTTGTAGAAAATAAACTAAAGCTAAATCACAGTAAGACTCAGTTTTCACAGTTTCTAACACACAATTCAACAAAACCTGACGTTTTAATTTCACAGAACGTGTATATGATTAGTGAAACTGAACAGTTCAAATTCCTCGGTGTTCAGATAGATAGTAAGCTGTCGTGGAAAGCCCACGTTCAGGATCTTGTTCAAAGACTTAATACTGCCATTTTTACTATTGGAACGGCATCAGAAGTGAGTGATCGTTCGACACGAAAATTAGTCTATTTTGCTTATTTTCATTCGCTTATGTCCTATGGTATTATATTTTGGGGTAACTCTTCTCGTTCTAAAACGGTATTTTTGGCTCAGAAACGGGCGGTTCGGGCAAAAAGTGGTGTAAGTTCACGGACCTCTTTTCGACCCCTGTTCACGAGACTGGGTATTTTGACATTGGCCCCTGAATATATACTGTCATTTTTTGTTAACAATATTAGCTTATTCCCAAGAATAAGCAGCTTTCACTCGGTTAATACTTGGCAGAAATAAAACCTGCATTTGGATCGACTTCTTAACTCTTGTGCAAAAAGGTGTGCAGTATACTGCTGCATTCATTTTCAATAAGCTACCACTCGAATTCCAAAATATTTGCAGTAATCCACGCGCTTTCAAATCGAAACTGAAGAGTTTCCTCATGAGTCACTCCTTCTATCCTGTTGAGGAGTTCCTTGAAAAATTAAGATGATTCTTCTTGTATTGATGACTGCGTTCACTTAAACTTATGGACTGACTTTTTTCGGGTTCATAAACATTTGATTTTGATCTGTTGTTACTTTTATGCTGTAATTTCAAGTACTGACACGTTCCATGACCTTGGAGATTTGCTCCTCAACTTGGTCCTGCGGAACTTGATGTGTAAATAAAAAATAAATAATCATCGCCTGCAGCGCCTCTACTGAGATCGTGACCATTTCAGTTGGACGCTAGACGACTGGGAAACTGTGGCCTGGTCAGATGAGTCTCGATATCAGTTGGTGAGAGCTGATGATGGGGTTGGAGTGTGGTGCAGACCCCACTAGACCATGGACCCAAGTTGTCGACAAGGCACTGTGCAAGCTGGTGGTGGCTCCATAGTGGTATGGGCTGCGTTTACATGGAATGGACTGGGACCTCTGTTCCACTTGAATCGAAGATTGACTAGAAACGGTTATGTTCGGCTACGTGGAGACCATATGCAGCCATTCATGTATTTCATATTCCCAAGCAACGATGGAATTTTTACGGATGACAATGCGCCATGTCGCCAGGCCACAAATGTTCGCGATTGGTTTGAAGAACGTTCTTGATTGTCACGGTCCGCGCGACTCCACCTGTCGGAGGTTCGAGTCCTACCTCGGGCATGGGTGTGTGTGTTGCCCTTAGCGTAATTAAGTTTAAGTTAGATTAAGTAGTGCGTAAGCCGAGGGACCGATGACCTCAGCAGTTTGGTCCCATACGATCTTACCACAAATTTCCAAAAAACATTCTAGGCAATTCGAGCGAGTAATTTGACCGCCCAGATCGCCCGACATGAATCCGATCGAACATTTATGGTACATAATTGAGAGGTCAGTCCGTGCTCAAAATCCTGCGCCGGCAACACTTTAGCAGTCATGGGTGGTTATGGAGGCAGCATGGCTCAATATTCCTTCAGGGGACTTCCAACGACTTGTTGAGTCCCTGTTACACTGCTGGCCACCGTAAATGCAACACCAAGAAAGACAAGAGGTAGCACAACAAAATTTATTTTGTAGATAACATGTTGACCAAGTATCAAATGATTACGTTTACAGACGTCTGTGACATGTGGTTCCTGACAGAATCAGTAGCCAGAGTAGCCGCCATTGATGGAGATCACCGCTGCCACACGTCTCGGCATTGAGTCAAAGAGACGTTGGATGTGTTCCTGGGGCACAGCAGCCTAAGCAGCTTCCACACGTTGCCAAAGATCATCTGGTGTGGCAGCTGGGGATGTAATCTGGGTCACTCGTTGAGCAACCATCGACCACATGTTTTCTATCGGCGAAAGATCCGGAGAGCGAGCCGGCCAGGGAAGCAATTCAATCTGGTTATTGACGAAGAACCTTTGGACAATGCGTGCCACGCGTGGTCGCGCATTATCCTGTTGAAATATGGCTGTGGCCGAGCCCTGAAGGTAAGGAAGGACAACTGGCTCCAGCACCTCGTATATGTAGCGCCGGCTATTTAAAGTACCGGCAATGCGTACTAGAGGCGTGCGAGAGTAATATCCAATACCGCCCCATACCATAATACCCGGTGCAAGACCAGTGTGGCGGTGCATAATGCAGCTGTACAGCATCCTCTCTCCACGGTGTCTCCACACTCGAATCCGACCATCGTGGTGCTGCAGACAGAAGCGTGCCTCGTCAGTAAAGACAACGTCATTCCATTCTGCCGTCCACATCCGTCTGTCATCACACCATTGGCGACGGAGACGTCTGTGGTTCTGCGTCAGTGGTAGACGAAGCAATGGACGTCTTGCGGACAGACCACTCTGCTGTAAACGGCGTCGAATGGTACGCGCAGACACTGGATGATGCGTTACAGACGCAATGTGCTGTACTATGGTTCGGGATGTTACTGAGCGATCCGTCACTGCCATGCGCACGATTTGCCTATCAGCACGTGCAGTGATGCACCGAGGTGAATGCGATCGATCACGTCGGTCCGTGGTACCCTCCTGCATCCAACGGTCACATATCCGCATTACAGTTGTTTGGTTTCGTCCAACACGACTAGCGATTTCTCTGTATGATAATCCAAAATCTCGGTAAGCCACTATCCTTCCTCTGTAGAACTCGGATACTTGATTAAAAGATGTTCGCTGTTGTCTACGAGGCATAACTGATCGTCTTGTGAAACAACCGCAAGGTAAACACACGTGCCGAACGTACACTCGTCGAAATCGCCAAGCCTTAAATGGCGCTATGAGGTGGCGCCACAGGCGCGCGTGATGTGCGTCTGCGCTGAAATTCTAATCAGTTGCATATCTCATCGCTGCAAACCCATGGTGTAAATTTCACTTGATTCGGATGCTTCCTTCAGGGTGTTGCATTTACGGTGGCCAGCAGTGTACGTCGAGCTGCTGCACTATGCCCGGAAAAAGGAGATACTACGCGATAACATGACTTTTATCACAACAGTGTACACTGTCAGACAAGCAAAGCCTCGCCGAATAATTGCGGGACCTGAAGTATTTTTCCGAAAAGAAGGGGAAGAAGCAAAATATCATGGCGTATAATTTTATTTGCATTGCTGTTGGGAATAATTAAAACGCGATATGCCAGTTATTAGGCCTATAGTTCGATAAAATATTTTTCTTCTTCTTCTTCGCGGATGGATCACTTAGGACCACGCGTAATCAACATTTGTTGGCCTTCCTTTTCGCCCAGTATTCCTTCATAAGCAACGAATGGGCTAGCTTTCGTTGCGTAGACCACGTATGTCGGTTAGTTTTTCTCTCTTCTTCCTCAAAATCCCGTGTGTTCGTGATTTTTCTGATTTCATTTCTGTAGACCATAATTCATGTCTTTTTCCGTCTGTTTGTACGAGTTCAGTCTTGTAGTTTTGTTCTTTAAAGATGTATGGATTTTGTGTGTTAACCTGTTTGAGTCTATTCTTTCTAAATGCCCCCTGAATTGGATTCTTCTTATGCGCATTGTGTCTGTTATTTTGGAGATATTTTTATATATTTCTGCATTGGGTTTTGGATAATGCACACCATCTTTAGTTTTTGGTCCTAGGATTTTCCTCATTATTTTACGTTCTTTCATTTCTAATTCCCCTTTTAGTGTTCTGTGTTGAAGGTTTAGTGTCTCAGATGCGTAGAGAGCTTCGGGTTTAATTACTGTTGTGTAGTGTCGTATTTTGCAGTTCCACGAGAGACTCTTTTTGTTGTAAATGTTTTTTGTTAACTGGAACGCCGTCTCCATTTTCTGGACTCTTGATCCGACAGATTTATTTTCATTACAATTTCCTGCAATCCGTTCACCTAAATATTTAAATTCTTTTACTCTAGAGATGTAGTTATTACCAATTTTGAGATCAGAAGGTGCATCTTTGATGTCAGTCATAAATTTTGTTTTTTCAAATGAAATTTGTAATCCTATTTTTGCTGCCTGCTCTTGTAATAATTCTAGCTGTTTCTGTGCATCGGTAATGCCTTGTGCGATCAGTGCTATGTCATCAGCAAATGCTAAACAGTCTAATTCTATGCCCTTACGTCTTGGTCCCTGTCTGTGTGATGGTGCGCCGGCTTTTCTCCATTCTCCAACAAATTTTTCAAGAGCACCATTGAAGAGTACTGGGGACAGTACATCCCCTTGTCGTAATCCTGTGTCTATTTCAAATATTTTATACATTAGAAAAACGAATATTTAAAAGAGTATTAATACAACTAAACAATCCACGGTAATTAAGAGAGGAACATACAGAAAAAACA
This sequence comes from Schistocerca nitens, assembly GCF_023898315.1. Taxonomy (NCBI): domain Eukaryota; kingdom Metazoa; phylum Arthropoda; class Insecta; order Orthoptera; family Acrididae; genus Schistocerca; species Schistocerca nitens. Next base: position 42,112,435 of record NC_064622.1, read on the forward strand.
CAAGCCAGAAAATGATGCGCATTTAGCATATAATAGGCCTCCTGTGCCATAGGCGCGTTTCAGATTTCTTAATCGGAGGTGTTGGAGGGTATAATACGGTAGCCATCCCTTGTTGGAGGCCACTTGCAGAATTCAGCGTGTGCCTCGTGGTCCATGAGGGAGCTCCATAATTGGGAACGCGTTAATGTAATTAGCAAACGTGCGTGCGAACTTCAGCCGGTTGTGTTCATTAAATGGGCGTTAGCTGCTGCAGGCAGGTAACCATTGTTCGGTTAATTACACATTCAGCATTTCCATAATAAGAGGAATTTTACTGCACGAGATATTACACAATGTGAAGCAGCAACATTGTTTCGTAAACTATGAAAATTGTTTTGATGTCCCAGCAATTACATTATTAAATAATGTTTTGACATCATTGAATTGTGAAAAACGAGAAATTTTATCTAGCAAACAATAACATATCATATTCATTTACGAAAAGTAAACAGTGTGTGTGTTCTTATCACCACAGTACATTATTTGTATTCCGTGGACCTTCCGCAGAAGTTTTTCTGGATTGTGGAAAGAAGTCAAGGGTGAACATTTCAGAATCAAATATTTTTGTTTTACAGTGCTAATATTTATAACAAAGTAAACTGAAACTTTAATTTCAATTAATTAGAAAGAAGGTCTTTAAGGCCGTTGAAAAGTCCACCATGCTATCCATCAGACATTTAATATGCTCTTGCGGGTTGTTTGTACATGTGTACCTGTGTACTAACAATGTTAACTGGAATACTCTCTTTCAAATTCTAAAGGTAGCAGGGGTAAAATACAGGGAGCGAAAGGCTATTTACAATTTGTACAGAAACCAGATGGCAGTTATAAGAGTCGAGGGGCATGAAAGGGAAGCGGTGGTTGGGAAAGGAGTGAACAGGGTTGTAGCCTCTCCCCGTTGTTATTCAATCTGTATATTGAGCAAGCAGTAAAGGAAACAAAAGAAAAATTCGGAGTAGGTATTAAAATCCATGGAGAAGAAATAAAAACTTTGAGGTTCGCCGATGACATTGTAATTCTGTCAGAGACAGCAAAGGACTTGGAAGAGCAGTTGAACGGAATGGACAGTGTCTTGAAAGGAGGATATAAGATGAACATCAACAAAAGCAAAACGAGGATAATGGAATGTAGTCGAATTAAGTCGGGTGATGTTGAGGGTATTAGATTAGGAAATGAGACACTTAAAGTAGTAAAGGAGTTTTGCTATTTGGGGAGCAAAATAACTGATGATGGTCGAAGTAGAGAGGATATAAAATGTAGACTGGCAATGGCAAGGAAAGCGTTTCTGAAGAAGAGAAATTTGTTAACATCGAGTATAGATTTAAGTGTCAGGAAGTCATTTCTGAAAGTTTTTGTATGGAGTGTAGCCATGTATGGAAGTGAAACATGGACAATAAATAGTTTGGACAAGAAGAGAATAGAAGCTTTCGAAATGTGGTGCTACAGAAGAATGCTGAAGATTAGATGGGTAGATCACATAACTAATGAGGAAGTATTGAATAGGATTGGGGAGAAGAGAAGTTTGTGGCACAACTTGACCAGAAGAAGGGATCGGTTGGTAGGACATGTTTTGAGGCATCAAGGGATCACCAATTTAGTATTGGAGGGCATTGTGGAGGGTAAAAATCGTAGGGGGAGACCAAGAGATGAATACACTAAGCAGATTCAGAAGGATGTAGGTTGCAGTAGGTACTGGGAGATGAAGAAGCTTGCACAGGATAGAGTAGCATGGAGAGCTGCATCAAACCAGTCTCAGGACTGAAGACCACAACAACAACAACCTGTGTACTAGGCTCCGTGTTGTATTATAACCTTAAGCCCTTGAAGTCTACGTAGATGTTTTTGGTCCTAATATTATATTCAGGCTTTGCACAAGTTTTTAAGAAAAGAGAAGTACGAGGCATGTTCAGAAAGTATGTGAAGTGTTATCACAATAGGCTGTGGTGCTTTTGTTCTTTGAGGTTTTTGGGTGGTAGGGGAGGATCCTCTGACGAGAGTGAGGATCGCAGCAGCATGCTAGTCCGTAAACTCACGTAGTTTCCAGCTGCTTGAAAGATGTGTATAAGACATCTCGCCAAGTGTGAACCACATGTTGTGATCCGCTTCCTACTCACGGAAGCCACTAACGTAACACCTATCTAATTGTTTTCGCGAATCAAAACGGTTCACGGCGAAGGTTCTTATGAACAGAACGAGAGTGTTTAAGTTTAGGGAGTTTAGTGGAGGCGGGACGAATGTTGATGACGAATAGAGGCGTGGAAGATCTATTTTTAATGATGAGTTGGTACAAAAAGTCGAGGAAACTGTTCGTGAAGACCGCCGATTGATAGTGGAAGAAATTTCTGCGATGTTTCTACAACTCCAGAACTTTCTCATACGAGACACTGACAGAAACGGTGACCGGAAACTGCGCGAGATGGATCCCAAAACAGCTGACAGAACAGCAGAAGAAAAATCGGGTCAGTAGCACCCGTGAGTTTCTTGAGCAATGTGAATTGGAGGCTGAGGATTTTTTTGTGCTCCGTTGTGACTGGAGATAAAACGTGACTCATTACAAGCCTGAGACAAAAGAAAGTCGTCCCAGTGGCGTCGCACCATTCCCGAATCTGCAAAAAAGAATTCAAAACTACAATTTCGGGCAAAAAAAAATATAGCCTCACTGTTTTGGGACCGAAGAGACATCATTTTAGTTGAATTTCTGCCTCAGATGGAGGCTATCAATGCACAACGATATTGTGAGACCCTAAAAAACTCAAAACGAAGGAAGGGGGAATGCTGCCGAAAGGAATATGCTTGTTGCACGACTACGTCCATCCTATCACAGCCTAAGCCACCAAGGCGTTCTTGGACTCATTTGGTTGAGATGCTTAGAACAACCCATCGTATTCAATCGACTTGGAGCCCTTAGATGGTCACATGTTCACCTCCCTGATTGGAATTAAATTTTCAGCCGACGAGCAGGTGCAGAAAGTTGTTCTGAATTGGAGGAAGCAGCTACTGGGAGAGTCCTTCGAGGAGGACATAAGCTTCTACCACAGCTCACCACATGCACTGAACAGCACGGCGATTATGTGGAAAAATAGTCAGTCAGTCTATTAAAAATACCCTGTATTTTTTTTAATTCACTTTTCTAAAAAGATATAAATGTCTAGTACACTTACTTTCTGAACATAGCTCGTATTATTAACGGCAAAGGACTCTGGTGAGTATATGTATTGTGGCACAGTTGTGAAAATACCAAGTTTTTAGAAGATATATCTACATGAAGTTCCAAAACTAACAGCAGTTGTAATTCTTCTGCAGTCTGAAAAAAATATTCCTTAAATTGAGTTTTCTCAAAATATGATTCCGTAACTAATCAGTGAGTGGAAATATGCAGAAACATTTCTAAATAACCTATACCTCTAATCACTAGTTCTGCAAATGTATCTAAACTAAGGCACTTCGCCGGCCGGTGTGGCCGTGCGGTTAAAGGCGCTTCAGTCTGGAACCGCGTGACCGCTACGGTCGCAGGTTCGAATCCTGCCTCGGGCATGGATGTGTGTGATGTCCTTAGGTTAGTTAGGTTTAATTAGTTCTAAGTTCTAGGCGACTGATGACCTCAGAAGTTGAGTCGCATAGTGCTCAGAGCCATTTGAACCATAAGGCACTTCTTTAATTCTACACTGTGGGTTTTCTGTTTAAGCTGTGACCTACACATGGTGTTTGGGGGGGAGTAGCGAGTTTCTTAGCAGTGGTGGTGTAGAATTATTCGAATGAAACATTCCATACAAAATGTTTTCCATTTTTATTGGTTAAAGAGATGTATTGGTATTCCAGTTGCTATAGTTCTATTTAACGGTTACTATTTTTGTTTTGAAATTGAGCTTGAGTTTACTCAACTGAACTTTTCAGCTGTGATTGCGACTGTGACTTGTTGACTAATTTTCGGTATCGTTTAAATATACCGCTCGGTTTTACGAATGATGAGTATGCGGATATTATTCTCTGCTTGATAATCGCTAAGAAGCAGAGCTATTGTGGGACACGAATAATCACAGCCAACGATGGATGACGTGAAACACAGTACGTACATAATGCAGGTAGAGTGGTACATTTATAACAAGAAATGGCAAATATTTCACCAGATGGGAAAGTAGGATAACGGAAATAAATAACGTTCGTGTTTGACGCATATCAGACACAGATCATAAAGGTGGATGTCGGAGTCTCTGTTTGGAATATGCGAAAAATGTTCAAATGTGTGTGAAATCTTATGGGACTTAACTGCTAAGGTCATCAGTTCCTAAGCTTACACACTACTTAACCTAAATTATCCTAATGACAAACACACACACCCATGCCCGAGGGAGGACTCGAACCTCCGCCGGGACCAGCCGCACAGTCCATGACTGCAGCGCCCCAGACCGCTCGGCTAAAGGAATATGCCTTCCTCAGGTATTAACGATCACTTTGCACCTGTTATTCGTGCTGGCTAGCAGACTGTTTCAGGTCCTTGGGAGATACAATCCACCTCCTCTCTCAGGGCGGTTTTCAGTTCTTGCACGCTTCGGGAATGCGTCGTTGAGAAACACGTTTGCCAACAGCATACCAGGCATGCTCTGTGGGACTTAACGTGCGGGAGGCCATTCCATACATTCAATATCTCCACTTTCCAATGTGTCGACATCTCAGCGGTCCTGTGTGAATGGGTATTGTCGTCCATAAATAGGAAGTCGGGACCTACCGCACCCTTAAACAGACGGGCATGATCCAGAATAATCTCCCTGCAATATCTCTATAATAATAATGAATAATGAGCGTATGGCATTTTTTTGTAACGTGTATAAACTTTTATTTACATTTTTTAACAATTACAGGTCTTTACATGAAATGGTGTGCTTGATTATTAAACGGTGATGTACTTTTTCTCGTTTCTGTTCTGATTGTTGTTTGAGTAGTCTTTTGGTTAAGTTACAACACTTTTAATTTCTGAGTGTCCTTCAGATAATTTTTCCTGTCGTGTGTTTATGTCTTTTTTTTTTATTACAGACTTGCGTTACTTCGTTTTTTTTGTTTTTTTTTTGTATTGTAAATTTGAAAATTTTTATTCTCTATGGTATTAGAATTGCAGCTATTTTGGCATGTTCGCTATATGTCTGCCAAAGTCGAAAGGGGAATAAAGGCCAGAACATCTATGTGAATAAATTAATGAATAAAGGAGGTTATTAATGTACTACATATGGGTGGACGCAACAGTTTGCACAGATATTTTGGGGCAAAGAATGTCTAATGTTAAAATTATTAGAAGTCACAAAGAGGCACATGATGAGCAGAAATATAAGAAAAAAACGTACCTTGAATGGAGAGAGTGAGAGAGCACATTAATTACATGAAATACACTGTTTTACATTTCGTTGTTATCTTGGAACACTTCTTTGTATCATTTGCACTAAATTAATGGCTGATTATTTCCTTTTTGCCTGCTTTATTTGGCTGGACACTGCATGGCTATAATTGGCACTCGTCACTCTCACTTTGGCACTGCTACACGTACACGCTTTCACTTCGCGCACATTTTCGCAAACGCTTTCCGCACTACACTACTCTTGACGTCGGGGCTTTGCAGGGATCGGTGGGCGTCGTCCTCAGCGACTGGGGTGTGGGAGGGCGTCGGTCACTGCGTGTTGAAGGCGGCGTCCAGCGGGACCTGCAGGAAGTTCTGGAAGGTCTCGCGGAACTTGGAGCGTTGTTTGGCCCTCTTGTGTTCCTTGGTTCTTTAACGCCACTACGGCGACTTGCGAGTGAATGAGGATGAGATGATGATGAAAAACACACAACACCCAGTCGTCTCGAGGCAGAGAAAATCCCTGACCCCGCCGGGAATCGAACCCGGGACCCCTTGCGCGGGAAGCGAGAACGCTACCGCAAGACCACGAGCCGCGGACAATATCTCAATGCTGTAACGGTACATTGCGCAAAGACGTGCCGTGGTGTTCGGACATTATGCGCAATTCCTGCCCACACCATAACGCCTGGGACACACCGATGTCGTTTATGAACATTCTGTGGGGCGTAACGTGTTCCCCTCTCTCCCCGCAGTAACTCGTGACCAGGATCTTTAGCCACAGTGCACCGAGACTCGACGAAGAACGTCACTTTGGACCACTGTTGCTGACCCCAGTCAACATGCTCCTACACCAGTGGACTCTTTCTCGACGATGCCGTGGCTGATGTGGGATGCATTCAGTGTTCCCTTCTCTCCCCGCAGTAACTCGTGACCAGGATCTTTAGCCACAGTGCAGCGAGACTCGACGAAGAACGTCACTTTGGACCACTGTTGCTGACCCCAGTCAACATGCTCCTACACCAGTGGACTCTTTCTCGACGATGCCGTGGCTGATGTGGGATGCATTCAGTGTTCCCTTCTCTCCCCGCAGTAACTCGTGACCAGGATCTTTAGCCACAGTGCAGCGAGACTCGACGAAGAACGTCACTTTGGACCACTGTTGCTGACCCCAGTCAACATGCTCCTACACCAGTGGACTCTTTCTCGACGATGCCGTGGCTGATGTGGGATGCATTCAGTGTTCCCTTCTCTCCCCGCAGTAACTCGTGACCAGGATCTTTAGCCACAGTGCAGCGAGACTCGACGAAGAACGTCACTTTGGACCACTGTTGCTGACCCCAGTCAACATGCTCCTACACCAGTGGACTCTTTCTCGACGATGCCGTGGCTGATGTGGGATGCATTCAGTGTTCCCTTCTCTCCCCGCAGTAACTCGTGACCAGGATCTTTAGCCACAGTGCAGCGAGACTCGACGAAGAACGTCACTTTGGACCACTGTTGCTGACCCCAGTCAACATGCTCCTACACCAGTGGACTCTTTCTCGACGATGCCGTGGCTGATGTGGGATGCATTCAGTGTTCCCTTCTCTCCCCGCAGTAACTCGTGACCAGGATCTTTAGCCACAGTGCAGCGAGACTCGACGAAGAACGTCACTTTGGACCACTGTTGCTGACCCCAGTCAACATGCTCCTACACCAGTGGACTCTTTCTCGACGATGCCGTGGCTGATGTGGGATGCATTCAGTGTTCCCTTCTCTCCCCGCAGTAACTCGTGACCAGGATCTTTAGCCACAGTGCAGCGAGACTCGACGAAGAACGTCACTTTGGACCACTGTTGCTGACCCCAGTCAACATGCTCCTACACCAGTGGACTCTTTCTCGACGATGCCGTGGCTGATGTGGGATGCATTCAGTGTTCCCTTCTCTCCCCGCAGTAACTCGTGACCAGGATCTTTAGCCACAGTGCAGCGAGACTCGACGAAGAACGTCACTTTGGACCACTGTTGCTGACCCCAGTCAACATGCTCCTACACCAGTGGACTCTTTCTCGACGATGCCGTGGCTGATGTGGGATGCATTCAGTGTTCCCTTCTCTCCCCGCAGTAACTCGTGACCAGGATCTTTAGCCACAGTGCAGCGAGACTCGACGAAGAACGTCACTTTGGACCACTGTTGCTGACCCCAGTCAACATGCTCCTACACCAGTGGACTCTTTCTCGACGATGCCGTGGCTGATGTGGGATGCATTCAGTGTTCCCTTCTCTCCCCGCAGTAACTCGTGACCAGGATCTTTAGCCACAGTGCAGCGAGACTCGACGAAGAACGTCACTTTGGACCACTGTTGCTGACCCCAGTCAACATGCTCCTACACCAGTGGACTCTTTCTCGACGATGCCGTGGCTGATGTGGGATGCATTCAGTGTTCCCTTCTCTCCCCGCAGTAACTCGTGACCAGGATCTTTAGCCACAGTGCAGCGAGACTCGACGAAGAACGTCACTTTGGACCACTGTTGCTGACCCCAGTCAACATGCTCCTACACCAGTGGACTCTTTCTCGACGATGCCGTGGCTGATGTGGGATGCATTCAGTGTTCCCTTCTCTCCCCGCAGTAACTCGTGACCAGGATCTTTAGCCACAGTGCAGCGAGACTCGACGAAGAACGTCACTTTGGACCACTGTTGCTGACCCCAGTCAACATGCTCCTACACCAGTGGACTCTTTCTCGACGATGCCGTGGCTGATGTGGGATGTATTCAACACGCGGCGCGAAATGGGTCTGGCAGAGACACGTGTTCCGGTGACTTTTTATCCGTGATCTGGGGTGGACCTGGACTTTTTTTTCTACGAGGGGAAATTCGGTTGATTGGAAATGAAAAAAATTAAATAATTCTTAGTGACGGACTAAGGGGGACGCAGATTGGGCGGCACGTCCCGGTCTCTGGTCCTGGAGGGTATCGAAATCTGGAAGCCCCCTAGGACCAGACAGTTTTTAACCAAATCTCAGAAAAGGCCAAACTATGTACAGTAAATAGCGGGCGATTTGGAATTCGAGGCCCCATACGTATGCAAAATATTGTGCAAATTAAATGACGGGAAAGACTGCAGAGGACACACAAAATATATTCAACAATAGCTGGAAAAAGATGCACCTGCATATTACGTTGTGCAGGGCTCAAGACTCTGACAATGCCCCGTCAGTGTCAGGTCTACATGGAGCAGTACAAGGAAAAATTCGAGAAGTTCAGTCCAAAATCTCTTTTCAGCCCCTGAGCTAATCATTCCTTAATTCAGTGTGGAGTTCATGAATTCTCATGCATTCCCTCTAGCGTCGTATGTTTTGGAACTGTAGGAAAGTTATATATTCTTGTATAACAGTTATATTAATTCATTCTCGTCTTCTTCATACAGATGGGAAAAAATAGGAAAAAATCTGAAATGACTGGGTGATACTCGCTGAAGTGCTCATTAAAATTCAGCTACAGTCACAAAAAAAACGTGGAAACAAATGTGAGCACTTTGGGAGATATGCAAGATCCATTCGAGGCAAATTCTGATACTAGATCTGCAACAAGCATCCTCCTTCCAGCTGTATGTAATTATACCTGTTTGACCTCCGTCAACTTTTGGCACACGATACTAGAGGAAGTAAATTTAGTTCAACAATATCAACAGCGTCAAAAAATGACTTTGAATAAAGGACTCGCCAAGTTAAAAACCCTGAATGAGCTTTTAGTGACGGAGCGAACTACAATTACAGACATTGATGTTACTTTTGATACTAAAAAATCCAGTGATACGAACATTGACAAAAGGAGACTAAATAAAACAAACAATGCCAGATGAACTAGCTCACAACGCTGCTTTATCAATTCAAGAAGTAGTCTGTGAATGAGTGTTTGAATGCGTAGACCAGTTTACGTAAGAAGCTTAACAACGATACGCGGCCAATTTTCTGAATTGTTGAAACAATATTTATGCTTGGATCTTCCGATGACGCCCTGGCTGTATCATTGAAGAATCTGGTAGAAAATTACGGTGAGTTTGATAAAGAGCAGGAGCTGGAATAAATAAAATGGCCTCGTAGACATCTGCATGCAACCGACACGAGTGTGCACGTCGTTGCTAGGCGGACAGCCCAAGAAATCCTATAATTTATAATTAAATGGGACTTCAGTGAACCGTTACCCTGCACTTCACTTATAATCTAATACTTCTTGGCCATTTGTGTCAGTCATACCATGCTAAAGAAATTTTTCTAAACTGAAACTAATAAAAAAATATCTTCATTCCAGATTGAATCAAGAACGACTAGCCAATCTGCCCATTTTATCAACTGAAAGAAAAGTTTGAAACGAAATATATTTCGATGTCGTTATTGAGAATTTCAGTGCAATAAAGGCACGAAAACATGTACTGTAATGTCGATAATAAATACTATATCGTAGTAAGGTTACGATGCTGATATAATTATAAGTGCTTTGTTTCCAGTCACACGGAGTAAAAGGTACTTCTGTTATTCTATTCTTTATTATTTCTTTGAATTCTACCAGATGGTTGCTGTGCGCAACGCTGATTCTTATTCTGAATTTCTCGCCCATATATTTAAGTAAAGTATCGGAGAAATATGCAACCTCACAAGTGAGGTGACAGGCAGCTCATCATTGTAAATATACAACAAATTCGGACCAAATGACACACGTTGTTCCTGCAAAGGGTGCACGGACAGTCGTATAAATACACAGTGTATCCTCCTGTGGTGGCAACACAGGCACGTATTCTCGCATGAAAACGATCATAAAGACGCTGAATGGCATCCTGCGATAGATTGTCCCATGCACCTTGCGACTTTTGTTGCAGTTCGGCAGTGGTTTTTGTAGGCCCTGGAAAGCGATTGAGTTCCCGCTTCATCGTGTCCCGTCCGTGTTTAACTGGCGATGGAGCTAGTAAGCTTGCGGGACAGGGCAGTTGTGCAGCACGAAGGGTACGTTGAGTTGCAGCAGCAGTAAGTGGACATGTATTGTCCTGCTGTAAATGCACATAACCTTAGTGTCGCAGAAATTACACGAGCACAGACATAACATCCCGCGCAATGTATTACGCAGTAGTCAATTTATCCTGCAGAAACGCCAAATATGATCTCGAGTTGTAGCTGGTGGCCTCACACACCTTGAATCCAGTAATGGGACTTGTGTATCGTGAGCGTATGCAGTCTGGAATAGGCAAGTCACCAGGACTACGCCAAACGCATGTCCGTCCATCACTCGCATACAGACAGAACATACTCTCATTCTTTCATCACAGAAGACAATAGAGCACACAATTTTACTCTCCGTCCAACTAACGGCAAAGGGTCTCTATAACACGCTCCCCCCCCCCGCCCCCCTAGCTCGGCAACACCCTCGGTACCACCCACACACCTTAAATGAACACGTTACAAACGTACCTACATCATCTACATATATGATCTTTTGGACAGGGTGGATAGCAATGTGCGGCTGTTGGCTGATGATGCTGTGGTGTACGGGAAGGTGTCGTCGTTGAGTGACTGTAAGAGGATACAAGATGACTTGGACAGGATTTGTGATTGGTGTAAAAAATGACAGCTAACTCTAAATATAGATAAATGTAAATTAATGCAGATGAATAGGAAAAAGAATCCCGTAATGTTTGAATACTCCATTAGTAGTGTAGCGCTTGACACAGTCACGTCGATTAAATATTTGGGCGTAACATTGCAGAGCGATATGAAGTGGGACAAGCATGTAATGGCAGTTGTGGGGAAGGCGGATAGTCGTCTTCGGATCATTGGTAGAGTTTTGCGAAGATGTGGTTCATCTGTAAAGGAGACCGCTTATAAAACACTAATACGACCTATTCTTGAGCACTGCTCGAGCGTTTGGGATCCCTATCAGGTCGGATTGAGGGAGGACATAGAAGCAATTCAGAGGCGGGCTGCTAGATTTGTTACTGGTAGGTTTGATCATCACGCGAGTGTTACGGAAATGCTTCAGGAACTCGGGTGGGTGTCTCTTGAGGAAAGGAGGCGTTCTTTTCTTGAATCGCTACTGAGGAAATTTAGAGAACCAGCCTTTGAGGCTGACTGCATTACAATTTTACTGCCGCCAACTTATATTTCGCGGAAAGACCACAAACATAAGATAAGAGAGATTAGAGCTCGTACATAGGCATATAGGCAGTCATTTTCCCTCGTTCTGTATGGGAGTGGAACACGGAGAGACGATGCTAGTTATGGTACGAGGTACCCTCCGACACGCAACGAATGGTGGATTGCGGAGTATGTATGTAGATGTAGATGTGGATAGATACCTGTCAGAAACTTCAGCCTCGTAGCCTCGTGGCTACTCTAGCGCCTTAGGATTGGGCAACCGTTTCGATGAACCGTGAAGTGATTTTTCCCGCCCTCAGGCGCTAGAGCAGCAGCAAGACAAAATGTGTGTCCAAGTTTGTGACAGGTACATATGCAACGTGATCAACTAAGGTGCACGGATGGTACCGAAAGGGCTGTTGTACTGGAGGGTCTAAGGGAGACCCTTTCCTGTCTTTTTCACGCACGTCTTAATGTTACAAACCCTGAGATCAAGCCATAGGAAGACGCGAAAAAGGAGAGATGAAAAAGTGTACGAACCCTTTACTGCTTCGGATCACGTTCAGATTTCGTCGAATGGTTTGTAACAGTACCTAGTGATTCCAAGCTGTACCGTAGAGCAAAAATTGCGCTCGCGTTACACTCCAAAGGGATCAGTGGCGTTACAGCACCACGATGTCCTTAGAGGAGACTTGGAACGCCCAGAGGCTGGCAGCAGCGTCGAACGTTGTGAAGACGGTCGACCTGTTTCTCATTGCACTGCGAACCGTTGTTTTCGACCGCGAAATGTGTGGGAATCTAAGCCCCAAGGGAAGGGGTGGTTTCATTGACACCCTTTAGGCCACCCCCTAAGGCGTTTCCGTGTCGATTCTGTGCGGCTGAGCGTCTAAAATGTTTACCTCGGCCACCCATTAAAAACCGTGATTTCGACGCTGGTTGTCACAGCTCTCACCCTCTCCGCTGAGGCGTCAAAAGAGGGCGTGTAATGTGGGTACGATGGGTTGTGACGACATTCCTATCGCGTGACACGTGCATGGTGGCGTTGGGCAAAACGTGGTGCCAATGAGACATCATTAACTCATCTCACACCTCACTTCTGAGCTGTGGTATTTTTTTTTTTCCCCACGTCTCGACACCTTGACGTTTGAAGTATCGCCGAGTCCGCGAGTGACGTCTCAGGGCGTTTCGCTTTTGCACCTTTGCAGAGGAAGCCCGCACGTACCTTTGAGCCAAATTTCAAACTTAGGCGTCAGGACCGGAGATAATTACTGGGTTAAACTTACCCGTCAGAACCGTAAACAATTAGGGAGTTTCGAATAAGTGATCCTCTAATTTTGAGTATATATATATATATATATATATATATATATATATAGGGCGGTCCATTGATAGTGACCGGGTCAAATACCTCACGAAATAAGGATCAAACGAAAAAACTACAAAGGACGAAACTCGTCTAGTTGAAGGGGGAAACCAGATGGCGCTATGGTTGGCCTGCTAGATGGCGCTGCCATAGGTCAAACGGATATCAACTGCGTTTTTTTAAATAGGAACCCCCATTTTTTATTACGTATTCGTGTAGTACATAAAGAAATATGGATGTTTTAGTTGGACCACTTTTTTCGTCTTGTGATAGATGACGCTCTAATAGTCGCAAACGTATAAGTACGTGGTATCACGTAACATCCCGCAAGTGCGGACGGTATTTGCTTCGTGATACATTACCCGTGTTAAAATGGACCGTTTACCAAATGCGTTAATGGTCGATATCGTGTTGATGCATGGCTATTGTGATCAAAATGCCCAACGGGCGTGTGCTATGTATGCTGCTCGGTATCCTGGACGACATCATCCACGTGTCCGGACCGTTCGCCGGATAGTTACGTTATTTAAGGAAACAGGAAGTATTCAGCCACATGTGAAACGTCAACCGCGACCTGCAACAAATGATGATGCCCAAGTAGGTATTTTAGTTGCTGTCGCGGCTAATCCTCACATCAGTAGCAGACACATTGCGCGAGAATCGGGAACTTCAAAAACTTCGGTGTTGAGTATGCTACATCAACATCGATTGCACCCGTACCATATTTCTATGCACCAGGAATTGTATGGCGACGACTTTCAACGTCGTGTACAGTTCTGCCACTGGGCATAAGAGAAATTACGGGACGATGACAGATTTTTTGCACGCGTTCTATTTAGCGACGAAGCATCATTCACCAACAGCGGTAACGTAAACCGGCAAGTGGAACATCAGCGATCTTGGCGGGTTAATGTATGGTGCGGCATTATGGGAGGAAGGATAATTGGACCCCATTTTATCGATGGCAATCTAAATGGTGCAATATATGCTGATTTCCTACGTAATGTTCTACCGATGTTACTACAAGATGTTTCACTACATGACAGAATGGCGATGTACTTCCAACATGATGGATGTCCAGCACATAGCTCGCGTGCAGTTGAAGCAGTATTGAATAGCATATTTCATGACAGGTATATTGGTCGTCGAAGCACCATACCATGGCCCGCACGTTCACCGGATCTGAAGTCCCCGGATTTCTTTCTGCGGGGAAAGTTGAAGGATATTTGCTATCGTGATCCACCGACAACGCCTGACAACATGCGTCAGCGCATTGTCAATGCACGTGCGAACATTACCGAAGGCGAACTACTCGTTGTTGAGAGGAATGTCGTTACACGTATTGCCAAATGCATTGAGGTTGACAGACATCATTTTGAGCATTTATTGCATTAATGTGGTATTTACAGGTAATCACGTTGTAACAGCTTGCGTTCTCGGAAATGATAAGTGCACAAACGTACATTTATCATATTGGAACAACCGAAATAAAATGTTCAAACGTACCTACGTTCTGTATTTTAATTTAAAAAACCTACTTGTTACCAAGTGTTCGTCAAAAATTGTGAGCCATATGTTTGTGACTCTTACAGCGCCATCTATCACAAAGCGAAAAAAGAGGTCCAACTAAAACATTCATGTTTCTTTACGTACTACACGAATACGTAATTAAAAATGGGGGTTCGTATTTTAAAAAACGCAGTTGATTTCCGTTTGGCCTATGGCAGCGCCATTTAGCGGGCCAACCACAGCGCCATCTGGTTTCCCCCTTCAAGCTAGACAAGTTCGTTCTTTGTAGTTTTTTCGTTTGACGCTTATTTCGTGAGATATTTGGCCCGGTCACGATCAATGGACTACCCTGTATATGCCCGCCCGCCAGACACTTCTGCACAGAAAAGCCAACCATACGACTCGATACTGGAGTACACCTTGTAACGTAAGTTTATATAATTGTTATATGTCGAGATTTAACTCGTCGAGGTTTCATTTGCACCTCTTACCTACTCCTATTAATTGTACTCGTGCTAATAATCACGCTTTTAAGCGCCCCAAAACCCCAATAACAACAGTCTATTCTTGTTCCCAGATGCAAAATGCCAAAGCGTAAACGCATATCTACACCTACATGGATACTCTGCAAATCACATTTAAGTGCCTGGCAGAGGGTTCAACGAACCACCTTCACAATTCTCTATTATTCCAATCTCGTATAGTTTGCGGAAAGAACGAACACCTATATCTTTCCGTACGAGCTCCCTTATTTTTTCGATTTCCCTTATTTTATCGTGGTGACCGTTTCTCCCAATGTAAATCGGTATCAACAAAATATTTTCGCGTTCTGAGGAGAAAGTTGGTGATTGGAATTTCGTGAGAAGATTCCATCGCAACGAAAAACGCCTTTCTTTTAATGATGTCCAGCCCAAATCCTGTATCATTTCTGTGACACTCTCTCCCGCGATAGTAAAAAGGTGCTGTCCTTCTTTGAACTTTTTCGATGTACTCCGTCAATCCTACCTGGTAAGGATCCCACACTGCGCAGCAGTATTCTAAAAGGACGGACAAGCGTAGTGTAGGCAGTCTCCTTAGTAGATCTGTTACATTTTCTACGTGTCCTGCCAATAAAACGCAGTCTTTGGTTAGCCTTCCTCACAACACTTTCTATGTGTTCCTTCCAATTTAAGTTGTTCGTAATTGTAATACCTAGGTATTTACGGCTTTTAGATTGGACTGATTTATCGTGTAGCCGAAGTTTAACGAATACCTTTGATCACTCATGTGGATGACCCTCACTTTTCGTTATTGCCGGCCGGATTGGCCGTGCGGTTCTAAGCCTACAGTCTGGAACCGCGAGACCGCTACGGTCGCAGGTTCGAATCCTGCCTCGGGCATGGATGTGTGTGATGTCCTTAGGTTAGTTAGGTTTAAGTAGTTCTAAGTTCTAGGGGACTGATGACCTCAGAAGTTGAGTCCCATAGTGCTCAGAGCCATTTGAACCTTTTTTTTTTTTCGTTATTTGGGGTCAACTGCCAATTTTCGCACCATTTAGATATCTTTTCTAAATCGTTTTGCAATTTGTTTTGATCTTCTGATGACTTTATTAGTCGATAAACGACAGCGTCATCTGCAAACAACCTAATACGGCTGCTCAGATTGTCTCCCAAATCGTTTATATAGATAAGGAACAGCAAAGGGCCTATAACACTACCTTGGGGAACGCCAGGAATCACTTCTCTTTTACTCGATGACTTTCCGTCATTTAATACGAACTGTCACCTCTCTGAGAGGAAATCACAAATCCAGTCACATAACTGAGACTAAGTTTCATATGCACGCAATTTCACTACAAGCCGCTTGTGTGGTACAGTGCCAAAAACCTTTCGGAAATCCAGAAATACGAAATCGATCTGAAATCCCTTGTCAATAGCACTCAGCACTTCATGTGAATAAAGAGTTGTGTTTCACAGGAACGATGTTTTCTAAACCCATGTTGACTGTGTGTCAATAGACAGTTCTCTTCGAGGTATTCATAATGTTTGATCACAATATATGTTCCAAAATCCTGCTGCATATCGACGTTAACGATATGGGCCTGAAATTTAGTGGATTACTCCTAATACCTTTCTTGAATATTGGTGTGACCTGTGCAACTTTCCAGTCTTTGGGTACGGTTCTTTCGTCGAGCGAACGGTTGTATATGATTGTTAAGTATGGAGCTAATGCATCAGCATACTCCGAAAGGAACCTAATTGGTATACAGCCTGGACCAGAAGACTTGCTTTTATTAAGTGATTTAAGTTGTTACACTACTCTGAGGATATTCACTTCTACGTTACTCATGTTGGCAGCTGTTCTCGATTCGAATTCTCGAATATTTACTTCATCTTCTTTTGTGAAGGCATTTAGGAAGGCTGTGTTAAGTAACTCTACTTTGGCAGCACTGTCTTCGATGGTATCTCCATTGCTATCGCGCAGAGAAGTTATACCGCTAACATACCTCACATATGACCAGAATCTCTTTGGATTTTCTGCCAGGTTTCGAGACAAAATTTCGTTGTGGAAACTGTTATAAGCATCTCGCATTGACTTCCGCGCTAAATTTCGAGCTTCTGTAAAAGATCGCCAATCTTGGGGATTTTCCGTCTCTTTAAATTTGGCATGTTTGTTTTGTTGTTTCTGCAATAGTGTTCTAACTCGTTTTACGTACCAAGGAGGATCAGTTCCGTCGTTTGTTAATTTATTTGGTATAAATCTCTCAATTGCTGCCGATACTATTTCTTTGAATTCAAGCCACATCTGGTCTACACTTACTCGTATATTATTTATTTGGAATGAGTGGAGATTGTCTCTAAGGAAGGCGTTAAGTGAATTTTTATCTGCTTTTTTGAATAAGTATATTTTTCTCTTATTTTTGGAGGTTTTGGGGATTACAATATTCAGTGTCGCTACGACAACCCTGTGTTCACTAGCCCTTGTATCGGTTTTGATGCTCGTTATTAACTCAGGATTATTTGTTGCTAAGAGGTCAAGTGTGTTTTCACAACGATTTACTATTCGCATGGGCTCATGAATTAACTGCTCGAAATAATTTTCAGAAAATGTGTTTAGCCCAATTTCGGATGATATTTTACGCTTACCTCCGGAATTAAACATGTATTTTCGCCAACGTATCGAGTGTAAATTAAAGTCACCACCATCTATTATCGTATGAGTCGGGTACGTGTTTGAAACCAAACTCAAGTTTTCTTTGAACCTTTCAGCAACTGTATCATCAGAATTGGGAGGTCGGAAAAGAATCCCTTTGTTATTTTATTCGGGTTGCCAACAATGACCTCTTCCCATACTAGCTCACAGGAAGTATCTACTTCAATTTCTCGACAAGTTAAACTACTTCTAACAGCAAAAAACACGCCACCGCCAACCGTGTTTAGCCTATCCTTTCGGAACACCGTTGGTTCTTCGCAAAAATTTCGGCTGAGCTTATATCCGCCTTTAGCCAGCTTTCAGTGCCTATAATGATTTCAGCATCAGTGCTTTCTATTAGCGCTTGGAGCTCTGGTACTTTCCCAACACAGCTGCGACAATTTACAACTGTTATACCAGTGGTTCCTGTCTCTACGTTCTTCCTGTGTTCTGTCTGCACCCTTTGTGACTGAAGCTCTTCTTGTGTTTTCCCGAGACCCTCTAAGCTAAAAATAGCGCTTTTCAGACGAAATTCCCAGCGTTAAAAAAAAAGACGAAACCATATACTGAAAGTAGTCTGCACAATTTGTTCGACAAACAGTTTCCATTGCAAGTTGTCACCAAGAGTCACAGTGGCAATCGACGAACACATCGTCGCCTGACTGTACCATCCGGAAAATAATCCGATATTATCGACATGTCCAGTGTTTTTGAAGTCTTTGACCGGATCACCAATGTAGGCAATAGAAGGGAGCGGGAAAAACTGACCTGTTAAAACCGATATACACTTAAGCCCCAAAGAAACTGGAATAGGGATGCGTATTCAAATACAGATGTCCACAGACAGAATAATACGACGCTGCGATAGGCAAGGCCTATGTAAGACAACAAATGTTTGGCGCAGTTGTTAGATCAGTTACTGTTGCTACAATGTTACAGTCGGCGCACGAGCGATGGGACACAGCATCTCTGAGGTAGCGATGAAATGGGTATTTTCCAGTACGACCATTTCACGAGTGTACAGTGAATATCAGGAATCCGGTGAAACATCAAGTCTCCGACATTGCTGCGTGCGGAAAAAGATCCTGCAAGAACGGGGCCAACGACGACTGAAGAGAATAGTTCTACGTGACAGAAGTGCAACCCTTCCGCAAACTGCTGCAGATTTCAGTGCTCGGGCATCAAGAAGTGTCAGCGTGCGATCCATTCAACGAAATGTCTGATCCATTCAACGAAATGTCATCTATAGGGACTTTCGGAGCCGAAGGCCCACACGTATACCCTTGATGACTGCACGACACCAAGCTTTACGCCTCGCCTGGGCCCATCAACTTGACGTTGATTGTTGATGACTGGAAACATGTTGCCTGGTCAAACGAGTCTCTTTTCAAATTGTATATAGAGGATGGACGTGCACAGGTATGAAAACAATCTTATGAATCCATGGACCACGCATATCAGCAGAGGACTGTTCAAGCTGGTGGAGGTCCTGTAATGGCGTGGGGCGTGTGCATTTGGAGTGATATGGGATCTCTGATACGTCTAGATACGACCCTGACAGATGACACATACGTAAACATCTTGTCTTATCACTTGCATCCACTCATGTTCATTTATATTCCGACGGACTTGGGCACTTCCAGCAGGACAATGCGATACCCCACACGTCCAGAATTGCTACAGAGTGGCTCCAGGAACAATTTTCTGAGTTTAAACACTTTCGCTGGCCAGCAGACTCCCTAGTCACGAACATTATTGAGCATATCTCGGATACCTCACAACGCGCTGTTCAGAACAGACCTCCAACCTCTCGTACTCTTGCGGATTTATGGACTGCCCTGCAGGGTTCATGTTGTGAGTTCGCTCCAACACTACTTCAGACATTAGTCGAGTCCATGCCACGTCGTGTTGCGGCACTTCTGCATGCTCGCGGGGGCCCTACACGATATTATGCAGGCGTACCAGTTTCTTCGGCTCTTCCGTGTATTTCTGTCTCAATAACTGGTATTTTTCGGTATTTGTTTGATCTCAGCTATAACAGGTTATTTCTATTTTTTACTAATACAGTAACTGGGTAAAGAAGCCGGTATATCAATTTTCGATAGTAGTAGTGCGTAACTATGTGTTTCTTAAATAAAACTTTTCTCAAAAAACGTATACTGTATGTTCACAAAATTTCCGTTGTTTTGAAACATTGGGTTATTATAGAAAACGGGAAAAGTAATCACTGGTATTCCAATAGCAGTGTTGTCAGTTACCATCGGGCAGCAAACACTTGACATAAGAAACTGTACAGCATTGCTGAGACAATGACGTGTCTGTTGTCGTGTGGCATAACTTATTAGACGATGCTCACGCACGTGCAGTGCTTGCTCCTACATGCTCCATACGGTGATTTCTTGCTGTCGTCGCCGAACGTCGGTTGTATTGAAGAGTGGCACCATCCTTAGTCTGGAAGTATTTTACCAAGTCCGGTAGCAATGAAGTACTGTACTACATTTGCTTCAAAAGATTACAAACGGGAGGCGGCACAACAAACTTGCGACATCATATAAGAAGAAAATACCCACACTGATCCGTGGAAGAGAAGGTAAACTTAATATACACTGCGCAACAGAATTAAAGGACCCGTAATTCCCGCCCCATTGCGACGCTTAAGTTCGGAATTTGGCTCAAAGGTGCTACAACCATCCTCTGTAAGGGTGAAAAATTGTGGTGCCCTGTGACGTCGCCCATCCCTTCAAACTCTCAGTGTGTCGACACTTGCGAAAAAAACGAGGCCGCAGCTCAGGGGTACAAGGTAGATTAAAGTTGCCACATTGGCACCAAATTTCACCATAATTCTGCCCAAAACCACCGTGGACGGGTCACACGATCGAGAGGTCGTCACACCCCCTCTTACATTTCCTCCCTTGTTTTGACGCCTCTGAGACACCACGGTTGAAATCATACGGGTTTTCTTATGAATGGGTCGAGGAAAAGACACACCGCGGCTCAGAATCGCCACGAAAAGGTCGCAGGGGGCGGCATAAAGACCGTCAATGAAACTGTGGCAGTGATATTTTTCACGTATTTGCGGGATTTCAGAAATTATAGACTATAATAAACTTGCAGTGGAACAGACCAAGGATGCTGAGCTACGACAGCTGTTAAACGACCCGTCTACAGGTCTGAAGTTCGAGCAAATTCTGGTGCCTAACTCCAAGCTGAAGCAGTGGTGCCACTTTTCTCAAAGCAGGCCGAGACCATTCATTTCAGAAATATTGAGCAAGACGGCATTCGACATTGTCCACACACTATCGCACCCAGGAGCCAACGCTACAATCGAGCTGCTGAAGACCGCTGTGTGTGGCCTTCTATGAAAAGAGACGCGCGCCTTTGGGTACGTTCCTGCATTCCTTGTCAACAAAGTAAAGTAAGACGACATGTGCGTGCTGACATTGGAGATTTTCGAGGTACCTCTGCTAGATTCGCACACGTTCACGTGGATCTGGTTGGACCTCTCCCACAGTCAGAGGGTTACAGATATTTGTTTACGGCCCTAGATAGGTGCACAAGATGGGCAGAAGCAACTCCAATAGTCGATATTTCAGCCGAAACTACTGCGAAGACGTTTCTGTGTACGTGGGTTGCCCGTTTTGGATGCCCCCTTCATGTCACAACTGACCAAGGACGTCAGTTCGAATCTACGTTGTTCCTCGAGCTATCCAAAATACCGAGCGAGGTGGCGCAGTGGTTAGCACACTGGACTCGCATTCGGGAGGACGACGGTTCAATCCCGTCTCCAGCCATCCTGATTTAGGTTTTCCGTGATTTCCCTAAATCGTTTCAGGCAAATGCCGGGATGGTTCCTTTGAAAGGGCACGGCCGACTTCCTTCCCAATCCTTCCCTAACCCGAGCTTGCGCTCCGTCTCTAATGACCTCGTTGTCGACGGGACGTTAAACACTAACCACCACCACCACTATCCAAAATGTGCGGTTTCCAACGCCACCACACGACTACCTATCACCCTGCCAGTAATGGTATGGTCGAACAATGGCACAGAACACTCAAAGCAGCATTGATGTATCATCAAGAGAGATGGACGGAAGCATTACCATTAGTGTTGTTAGGCCTGCGGATAGCTCACAAACCCGATATTGGTGCATCAGTTGCCGAGATGGTTTACGGCGAGCCGCTACGGGTTCCTGCAGATTATTTAGTACCAACCTCACTACCTGGATCAGAGGGCCTCACACACTGGGTGCAGCAGCTAAAACGTCACTGCACAAATATACGTTGCCCGCCACCTTCTCGCCATGTCAACCGTAAGATGTTTGTACACAAAGACTTATACGATTGCTCTCACGTAATGTTGCGAACAGACTCAGTCAAATCGCCTTTACAACCACCATATACCGGCCCATTTCAGGTGCTGAGTAGAAATTAGCATACCGTGGACATAATGTACAATGGTGTTCCGACAAAGGTATCGACTGAGCGTGTCAAACCAGCACGGGTTTTACCCTCTCCGACCTCTGACACCACGCCTGTGCATCAACACATGATGGGCGCAGAGCATACCGAAACACAGCTCAGTACATCGTCCGAGACAGGTGAATCGCCACCACAAACCATAACGTCACCGCCCCCGAGACACCCGACGCACACCAGAGCTCGACGTCGAATAAAATTCAAGTATCAAGATATCCCTGGGGCTCCGCACTTTAAGGGGTGAGTTTTTTTCTGGTCATGTGTTGTTTTTTTATCTTTGACGTAAGACTATAGAGTCTCCTAGTTTTTGTTACTTCTCTGTTGTTGTTTTTTTTTTAGTTTCTTCTCATTGTGAGTTCTTGCGAATAAATATTTTTTCGTTAACACATACACCGGACGGCTACGCAATTATTTGTTGTAGGCCAGTCGCCTACAAAACCATCTACCCCTTTCCCTGGGGCGTTGATTCCCACACATTTCGCGGTCAAAAACAACGGTTCACAGTGCTCGCACTCACAGTGCGACCGCAATTTTTGCTCTTCTGTACAGGTTCTAACCACTAGCGACCGTTCAAACCCACTCGACGAAATTTCAACGTGACACAAAGCAGCTAAGGGTGCTTGTGGCTTTTTCAGTGCTCCTATATTGTGTCCTCTTGTGGCGTTATCACCAGGGGTGTGACATTGACACATGCGTGAATAAAACGCCAGATAGTCGCTCAGAGACTCCCCAGTTTGGGAAAACCCTTGGTGCCACCTGCCAACATTTATTGACAATTTTAAAAATGTCCTTGTCCGGACAGAACCCATGGCGAGATTACCAGGCGCCTGCAGGCAGGCTACACTGCTGCTCTTGTGCCTGATAGTAGGTCATCCTGGATTGTAGTCGGTCAATAGGGTTTCCAATCTGCAAGCGCCTAGGACATCATCAAAGGTTCTTCCATACAGATGCATTTTTAAAATTCTAGTAAACCTGGACAGGTTTTGCGTGTGTCTGTGTTGCATTCCCCCCGTGAACATGCCACATGAGGACACAAAATAGGATTGCTGAAAAAGCATAAACACCCAGATCACATTCAGATTTGGTCGTACAGTTTTGAACAGTCTCTAGTAGTCCAAAATTGCAGTCTCGCTGCAGGTGCTATCACGTTCAATGGGGATACAGTCCCACTATGACGAAAGGGTTGAAGTGCCTCAGGGGTTCACCAGTGTCAAAGGCCGTGAAGAACGTCTTCTTGTTGCCTATAGCACTGCGAACTGTCGTTTTCGACCGCTAAATGTGTGGGAATCAACGCCCTAGGGAATAGGGTGGTTTCATTGTCGCCCTTTAGGCCACCCCCTGCGGCCTTTTCGTGCTGATTGTGAGCTGCGATGTGTCTGGAATGTTTTCCTCGGCCACCTGAAGGAAACACCGTGATTTAAAAGGTGACGCCGTGGCTCTGACCTGCATCACAGAGGCCTCAAAAGAAAGGGGGGAAATATGGATGAAAGGGGGTGTGACGACCTCCAAATTGGGTGACAAGTTCACGGTGGCAGTGGGTAAAATTATCGTGAAATTTGGTACCAATGTGACATCACTAACCCCTGTTACACGCCACATGAACTGCAGAGTTATGGCCTCCATTTTTAATGTATCGACACGTTCCTGTATGGAGCGACGTCGAGCACGAGGGTAACGTCGCAGGGTGCCACGCTTTTGCACCATTACAGAGGAAGGACGTACGCACCTGTGAGGCACATTTCAAAATTAAGCGTCGCAGCAGGTGGGAATTACGGAGTTTCGAAAAAGTGATCCTTTAATACTTTTGTGCAGTGTATGTATTCGTCAACATGTTTCCACGTTGTAAAAGACCGTATATACAGATGGCATCCTACAATTTATAAGACTGTTTTAATGTGAAGGATGATAGTCGAAAATTATTATGTTCTGCTTGGGCAAAGTGTATTTCGTGGTGGTCAATTTGGCTGGTCAAGCATGACTCCATCTCTCCATGGTGATCCTGTTCTACGTTCATTAGCTATGAGTTGGAGAATTTTCCTCCTCGAGATGTAATCGCATGTGGGACATTTATGGTACCTCACGCTGAAGCTGTAATGCACACGGAGACTTGTGGCACATTTTTTGTTGATAAACCCGTGTGTGTACAGACTCGACACATGTTTAAATTGTCCAAAGACGATACTGTATTTGTTTTCGCAAGAAGTGGTAGACAAGGCCGCCTCAAGCCAGTCGGAGGCAAACAAATCTGGATGATCTGATCGTCAATGAGTGGTTTCAGATGGATGTGGCGCGCCTGACGAAACTTGGAGGAATCTTTTCCTCGTCGATTGACACCATTATCAAGGACGTAGGTGGCGTTACATGGTATTAGTGTGATGTCTCCTGTGGGTGACCAGTTCTTTATCCGGTTTACTTTCGTTTTAAACATATTTTTTTTATTTCCATATAATACGTGCAAGGACAGGGTTGTGTTACATGGTACTAGCGTGGTGTCTCTTGAGGGTGAGTAGTTTTCTACTCAGTGTGATTTCTTTTTAAACATATTGATTCAATTTCATGTAATATCTGAAGGAATCATAAAAAAAGCTACTTTCGCAATTTGTAGCACTAACAGATGCTATATACTACAATGTGTTAACAATTATCTGATCAATCCTGAAATCATTAGTCAACACTAAAATTAGCTACCACATTTGATTATTATTAACTGTATTAGCTGAGTACTGGCGTTGTTCAGGTAAGTATTTGTTCCTGTTCTATCTGTCTCTCCTCCCCCACCACCTCTACTGTTCACCTTCTCCAACCTCTCAACTCCTGTCCATCCCTTGCTGCACCTCCCTCGGTCCATCTATGGCTCCTCCTCCCTCTGTCCATCTGCTCCTGCCCCATATATCTCCTTCTTACCCCGTCTCACTGTTCATCTGTTCATCTGTTCTTCTTCACTTTCGTTGACCATCTCCTCTTCCCTTTCTCTGTCCACCTCCTCATCTCCCCTTTCTCTATCCTTTTCCCCCTACCCCTCCCTGCCTGTCCATCTCTCCTCCACCCTGCTCTCTCAACGTTATCAACCCCACCCCAATAGGAGGTTGCTGTGTCTTACCCCCACAGTATTTCTTTCCTGTAATACACTCCAGGAAAATGAAAAAGAACACATCGGCACAAGTGAATAAGATCTGTTATAATTGCACGGGACACTACGAGAGGGCAGTGCATGTGACGATAAAATGCGCCACACTGTGGACGCACCAGGAACTGCGTTATCAGCTGTGGAATGTTGCAAGCTGCTCAGCTGTTGTTCACCACCAGAGCCGGTAGCAGCCAGTTTGCCATGGTATACGGAGCTCCCTGTGTGTCTTCAACACTGTCAGCATGCCACAGCAGCTTGTACGTGAACCGTTTGTGCAACTGATGGAGTTTGAGCGAGGGAGGCTGGATGGACATACCGCAAAATCGCGCAACACGTCAGGCGAGAGGTCTCCACAGTGCATCGATGTTGTCGCCAGTGGTCAGCAGAAGGTGCACATGCCTGTCAACCTGGGTCCAGACAACAGCAATGCACAGATGCACACCAAGACCATGGCACCTTATGAAGTGCCCTAAGGACCGCATCGTCACTTCACAACAAATTAGGGACACTGTTGCTCCGGGGATATCATCAAGAACCATTCGCAACCGTCTCCGTGAAGCAGGGCTACTGTCCCATGTGTCGTTAGGGCATCTTCTGCTCGTGCCCCAACATCGCTCAGCCCACCTCCAGTGGTGTCACAACAGGCGTTTATGGAAGGGCGAATGGAGACGTGTCGTCTTCAGTGATGAGAGTCACTTCTGCCTCGGTGCCAATGATGGTCGAACGCGTGTGTGACGTCGTGCATGGCAGCGCCAAAATCTGGAGTGTGTACAACAGAGGCACACAGGACCAACACCCAGAATCATGGTGTGGGGTGCCACATCCTACACTGGCCATTCTCAACTGGTCATAATAGATGGAACATTGAACAGTGAACGGCACATTGAAACCATCATTCAACCGGTCTTGCAACCCCTCGTACACCAACAGGGCGACATGCTTTTCCAACAGGACAATGCATGTCCACATGTTTCGCATGCCACCCAGTGTGCTCTTCAAGGTGTATGCCAACTACCCTGCCCAGCACGATCCCCAGATCTGCCCCATTCAGCATGTTTGGGAACAGATGAAACGTCATCTTGCGCCATCTGTCTTTGTGAACATGTGTTGTATACATCCCCAAGAGTGTGTCAATAAAATTTCCCTCTGCTAGGTCGACGAATTCATGGTGTTCTTTTTTCATTTTCCAGGAGTGTATGTCTACCAAGTTTGGCTGAAAATGCCCCAATGATCTTGAAGGAGCTCTTTACCCACAACTTTGTCCGCATATGCACGTCACATATATTCCACATATTTAATGCACATCTCTAGAAAATGTTGCCTTGCAGTTTTGTTTTCATGCAGCTTAATGTTTATGATGTCACATCTCCTCAACTATGAGTAGTACAATAATATAATTTTGCAGGTATATCCTGTGGTATATATGGACACTGTGTAGAGTTATTGTTGAACAAAGCTTCACGTCATTTTTATGACAATTGACATTAAGTAGAAAACAAGAATGATTATCATGCATAAAAATCTGGTAAAAATATGCTCAATTTGTCAAAATATTTGACTCTCTCTATTCTCGAAGGCAACCCCTCAATAAGCATTATATTCCTGACAGTTGCTGCATTATCACTGTCTATTGCAAGGACTAAAGGCAGCCTGCCACTACCTCCTCAATGCAGGTTATCACCACACAGGGTCCATAGCACTGATGAACCATGGAGTCCCTAACCAGCAATATACCGAAAAAAATTTAAACTTATTATTCTAATTCCATTTAACACCTGAAGGTAACATCTAACAGAATTTTATTTCACTAATTTAGACATCAGAAAATGCTACGTATTTTGATTTTGTAGTCATCATCTGAGAAAATAATCTACATGTTACAAGAAACCAAAATTACCTGTCTCAGCTGATTCTTATCAGCTCCACTGACAGGGGAAACCACTGTTTATGAATAATAAGGCTATGAATTTAAAAAACTGCAATACAATTTTTGGACTGTTACAGCAGATATATACGTAGTGAAACTGACCAAGTGAACAGGATGCCACTATTCTTACTTTCACTAAATGGGAGGAATAAGGTAGCAACTGTTCCAGAGTTCTACCATCACAAGAAGTACAGGTGAACAGAACTAGCAATTGCCCTCTTTACCAGGCATTGGCATGTGCAAATTGTCATGAAATTGGTTATAAATTATTACCACCTACTTTAAATAGTGAAATGCATTGTGTCATAAAGTATAGATATCTCGAGAGAGCACAAATTCATGGTACATTCCACATTTCTGTGCTACACAGTAAAACTTCAATAGACACCGATAGCGAAAGCCTTATCTACATTGTTCTTAGTGTGTGGAAGCTGGAAACCTAACATTGCTACAGTTGGCAGGAGAGAATGAGAGCACTGGCATAACTGAATGAGTTACTCATTGAGACATACATGACAGAAATGTAAGACAGTATCACATGTACCCCATAATGACAATACAGTTCTCCCCACTTTCAAATTGTCAGCTTATTGTTGAAGATATTTTGTAAGAAGAAATTTACACCTTGTTGAATATTCCAGTCTCAATCTTTAACAACCAATAATAAGAAGGGCTTCTTTTATTTATTTATTTATTTATTTGTTCATATAACTCTCTTTTTCATTGCATAAACTGAAGGCAAGCCACTGGACAAAAAATCCGTTTACCTTTTGGTTTTACAACAAACTGGATCCATACCATAAATATTTACAAGTGTGAGTGCACACTGTACATGTACAGATTATTTCTACAACTGAAAGGATGAATTACATTTTTTCATACACAGCAATGAATAAAAGCAGTTTTTGCAGTATGTAGGAAGTCACAGATTTTTTAAAACATATGTGGTTCAGAGAAAGATTTTATGTCTGGGTAATCTGTCAAATGGTGCTGTTCCTGCATGATATACACATATTTGGGACAATGTCATTGTCCAATGATTAATATGTATGTCACTGTTTGACCTGTTACTGTAAACATGGACAATTTTGAGTAAAAAACTTTCCTCAATATGTATTTTTTAACATCCATAGTTTCCTCTGTTATATAAATATAGAGGAGGGCTATGATTTTTTGATCTCTGAAAAAATGTTTACATAGTTTCCTGTGGCTTGCTTGATTCTTATAACTGCCTTGCCTTTTGTTTCCCGAAAACTGTTCCCGTCCGGTGTACATTTCCCCAGACAGTTATACCATACTTTAGTCAGTAATGAATGTATTCTCGCTTAGATGTGTTCTTTCAATTTCCTTGTAAGACTGGGCCCTGGATATCTGAGTAATCAAAATACAGCTGGTGTGTAGGTTGTATGTTAAATGTTGCATTTTGTTTCAATAAACATCAACATCCTTGGTTCCTTATAACAATAGTTAATTTTTAATACCACTCAGGAAGTGATTTATGACAGATATTGCTCCTTGTTAATAAATAATGTTGCTCACTGCACATTAATGGAAATTCTCCCTAGTAAAGGGAGCTAGGAATGAATTGAATCAGTGAGTTATTGACTGAATAACATGTTAAGCACCATTCCAGCTTCTATTGCCTGAAAATGAGGTTCACAGAAAGGACACTAAATTATATTAGGAAATAGGATGCTATGCCCATAATTGGCAATTATTTGCAATGCAAATGGTGAAAGACTGTTGCTCCTTTTACACCATGTTTCTGTCTGCTACTGAATAAAAACTTTCTTCCAATGGACATATGATTAAAGATTTAATATTTTACAAATATATTTCTGTTGAAAGTGCACTTTTTTTTTCGAAAATGGGTACCAAGTTGTAAACACTTCTGTCATAATGGCTTGCAAACTTGTTTTTAAAATTCTCAATTTTCGAGCTATGACTTGTAAAAATCATTAATTTAAATCATTTTCTTATTGTTATCATTAATAATAATTAAGTTCACATTTTGTTCTCAGATGAAGCCATCTCTTAGCATTCTCATCTCCACTGTGCTGCTGCTTGTGCTGTTAGGCACTGTCTCACCTTACAACGACGACAGGCCAATCTACAAGTGGAGTCCACTGTGGTTCAACAGGTACTTCCGAACAGCCAGCATGATTAAAAGGGTGAGTACTGTAGAAGGATTCAAGTTTACCTGTAGAGTTGATTACTTATATTACAGAACTGTGTTTCCAAACAATAATAAAACTAGACCTGTAACAGAACAACAAATGAAGAGAACTTCCATATGTGTGGCCATATTCAAGCTAAAATTTTTTGATACAGCATAACGAATCAGTAATATTATGGATTGAAACTTAATTATGTTCTGAGTAGTGATTACTAAAACAACAGACACAGAAGAAGGAGACCTTTTATATGGCATGATGAGATACATTCATTCTAGCTTTATTTTCAGTTATTTCTGCAAGTAGTGTCGTGGCCATAAGGAGCCTGCTGAAACTTTTAGCCTACATTTGAAAGTTAAGTCCTGCCAACTTTTCATTACAGGTGGTTTGGAGAGGGCAATATGTTAAGCTTAGGTGATAATTGCTTTATCAATTTAGCTGAAGTGAACTGTTTCATCACCTGCTTTGCTGTTGTTCCAGTTTATTCAGAAACTTATTTTCTATGATAGTGAGACAGATTCTTCGACTTGCGCCATAGGGTGGTGGGGTTTCGGGTTCCGCTGGATAGGTCAGGAGTCCACTACATACAGCAGGCAGCTATACGGGTAGCAGGGGTTGTGTGGCGTGGGCTGGGCGGTTTTTTAGGTTAGATGGCCTTGGGCAAGTACAGAAACGGCAACAGCATCAAAGGGTGTGGGGCAAAGTCAGGACATGTGGGGAGCAAGCAGCAATCGGTGTTGTAATTGTAAACTGTCGAAGCTGGGTTGGTAAAGTACCAGAACTTCAAGCGCTGATAGAAAGCACCGAAGCTGAAATCTTTATAGGTACAGAAAGCTGGTTGAAGCCAGAGATATGCCAAAAATTTTACAAAGGCATAAATGACAGATTGCATGCAACTGGTGGTGGCGTGTTTGTCGCTGTTAGTAGTAGTTTATCCTGTAGTGAAATAGAAGTGGATAGTTCCTGTGAATTATTATGGGTGGAGGCTATACTCAACAACCAAGTTAGGTTAATAATTGGCTCATTTTACCAACCTCCCGACTCAGCAGCATTAGTGGCAGAACAACTGAGAGAAAATCTGGAATACATTTCACATAAGTTTCCTCAGCATGTTATAGTCTTAGGTGGAGATTTCAATTTACCAGATATAGACTGGGACACTCAGATGTTTAGGATGTGTGGTAGTGACAGAGCATTTAGTGAAATTATAATGAATGCACTATCCGAAAATTACCTCGAGCAATTAAACAGAGATAACATCTTGGGCCTACTGATAACAAACAGACCTGAACTTTTCGACTCTGTAAGTGCAGAACAGGGAATCAGTGATCATAAGGCCGTTGCAGCATCCCTGAATATGGAAGTAAATAGGAATATAAAAAAAGGGAGGAAGGTTTATCTGTTAGCAACAGTAATAGGAGGCAAATTTCAGACTACCTAACAGATCAAAACGAAAATTTCTGTTCCGACACTGACAATGTTGAGTGTTTATGGAAAAAGTTCAAGGCAATTGTAAAACCCTTTTTAGCCAGGTACATGCTGAGTAAAACTGTGATGGATGGGAAAAACCCACCGTGGTTCAATAACAAAGTTAGGAAACTACTGCGAAAGCAAAGAGACCTTCACTGCAAATTTAAACGCAGCCGAAACCTCTCAGACAAACAGAAGCTAAACGATGTCAAAGTTAGCGGAAGGAGGGCTATGCACGAAGCGTTCAGTGAATTCGAAAGTAAAATTCTATGTACCAACTTGAAAGAAAATCCTAGAAAGTTCTGGTCATACGTTAAATCAGTAAGTGGATCGAAACAGCATATCCAGACACTCTGGGATGATAATGGCATTGAAACAGAGGATGACACATGTAAACCTGAAATACTAAACACCTTTTTCCAAAGCTGTTTCACAGAGGAAGACCGCACTGCAGTTCCTTCTCTAAATCCTCGCACAAACGGACAAATGGCTGACATCGAAATAAGTGTCCAAGGAATAGAAAAGCAACTGGAATCACTCAACAGAGGAAAGTCCACTGGACATGACGGGATACCAATTCGATTCTACACAGAGTACGCGAAAGAACTTGCTCCCCTTCTAATAGCCGTGTACCGCAAGTCTCTAGAGGAACGGAGGATTCCAAATGATTGGAAAAGAGCACAGGTAGTCCCAGTCTTCAAGAAGGGTCGTCGAGCAGATGCGCAAAACTATAGACCTATATCTCTGACGTCGACTGTTGTAGAGTTTTAGAACATGTTTTTTGGAGTATCATGTCGTTTTTGGAAACCCAGAATCTACTATGTAGGAATCAACATGGATTCCGGAAACAGCGATCGTGTGAGACCCAACTCGCTTTATTTGTTCATGAGACCCAGAAAATATTAGATACAGGCTCCCAGGTAGATGCTATTTTTCATGACTTCTGGAAGGCATTCGATACAGTTCCGCACTGTCACCTGATAAACAAAGAAAGAGCCTACTGAATATCAGACCAGCTGTGTGGCTGGATTGAAGAGTTTTTAGCAAACATAACACAGCATGTTGTTCTCAATGGAGAGACGTCTACAGATGTTAAACTAATCTCTGGCATGTCACAGGGGAGTGTTATGGGTCCATTGCTTTTCACAATATATATAAATGACCTAGCAGATAGTGTCGGAAGTCCCATGTGGCTTTTCGCGGATGATGCTGTAGTATACAGAGAAGTTGCAGCATTAGAAAATTGTAGCGAAATGCAGGAAGATCTGCAGCGGATAGGCACTTGGTGCAGGGAGTGGCAACTGACCCTTAACATAGACAAATATTGCGAATACATAGAAAGAAGGATCCTTTATTGTATGATTATATGATAGCGGAACAAACACTGGTAGCAGTTACTTCTGTAAAATATCTGGCAGTATACGTACGGAACGATTTGAAGTGGAGTGATCTTATAAAATTAATTGTTGGTAAAGTGGGTGTCAGGTTGAGACTCATTGGGAGAGACCTTAGAAAATGTAGTCCGTCAACAAAGGAGGTGGCTTACAAAACACTCGTTCGACCTATACTTGAATATTGCTCATCAGTATGGGATCCATACCAGGTCGGGTTGATAGAGGAGATAGAGAAGATCCAAAGAAGAGTGGCGCGTTTTGTCACAGGGTCATTTGGTAAGCGTGATAGCGTTACAGAGATGTTTAGCAAACTTAAAGTGGCAGACTCTGCAAGAGAGGCGCTGTGCATAGCAGTGTAGCTTGCTGTCCAGGTTTCGAGAGGGTGCATTTCTGGATGAGGTATCGAATATATTGCTTCCCCCTACTTATACCTCCTGAGAAGATCATGAATGTAAAATTAGAGAGAGATTTGAGTGCGCACGGCGGCTTTCCGGCGGTCGTTCTTCCCGCGAACCATACGTGACTGGAACAGGAAAGGGAGGTAATGACAGTGGCACGTAAAGTGCCCTCCGCCAAACACCGTTGGGTGGCTTGCGGAGTATAAATGTAGATGTAGGTGTAGATGTTAATAAACATTGCTGCCCTAAATTCTGACACATTGTTTTGGCTATTAATACTGATTATTATTATTATTATTATTATTATTATTATTGCTGTTGTACCTACATTTAATTATTTTTGAGGTTTTAACCTGTATAATTTAATATACCTGAGTCATGGAAGTTTTTATCTGTTGTTAGGCTGACATAGAAGAGCCACAGGTCGCAACTGAATGTGTGACAACTGGAAGACGTTGCAGTTACTGGGGAATGAGGCTACCCTGCTGTGGAACAGGAGCATGTTTAATGGGACACTGTGTTCCATTACAGTGAGTAAAAGAATAATTCATAAATCAATAGAATGTGCAGTTAAAAATATTAAGAAGTCAAGTGAGCACAGTTGCAGATAAAAATTCAGTTACATAGGAAAAGAAACATTCACAAATCAAAGTTCACATTGCACATCAACAGATAAAATCATTATATTTATGGACATAACACACGATGATTCCAAAGTTTGGATACATGCACAATGTACTACAAAAGTCACAGGACAAAAGCAATAAACAAATTTACAGTCAAATACTTAAGAGTTTAAACTGTTTATTTAGTAAAAATTTGATACATTTCTCACTTCATCAGTCCAAGGAAGTGTTCTACCAACACCGTTTTTATTTTCTCTGTCACCTTTCTGTATCTCACCTAACAAACTGAATCTTTAACTGTCCAGAAACATTTTCATTTCTAGTAACAGGAAGTTATTACGAATAAGGTGGATCAGGTGATATTGAAATTAGGTTTTTGGTAAGAAACTGGTGATTACTTGCTGCTAAACAGCTGGGGGAGGGGCTTGTTGCACTGCAGCAGGGGAAAAACATGAGAGGTGAAGGAGTCTGAGGAATCTGGTGTATCCAAGCAAGCTAGTGATTAAACACTTCATGACAGAATACTTTATTTACTGTTCTACACACAGGTATTAAGAAGTTGTGAACAATAACACTACTGAAAAATATGATCAACATTTGCAGATCATTTGGTCTTGAGGTCATGGCACTAGGATGGTTTTAACTCATCTCTTTCAGAAACAAGCGAGAAAAGCTAACCTAAAGACACACAGACAGTGTAGAAAGTAGTACATCAATTCAGGATTCAAAACACAAATACACACAAAGGGAATAATATCAATAACTTATTGTCCATGACATGCTGCCTGGAAATATCTTCATAATTTCATGCACAGATGTAATTATGAAACCAGACAACTGAATTCTCTGCAATAGCCAATTAGTTTTCTCAGTTGCATCAAAATGACAAAGACAAAGCATCTTCCATTGTTATAAGAAAAGTTATTTATAAGTACAAGCATCTGTGAAGATAGATGAATATATAATCAATTGATCACTCATTTAATTTTCATCTCCTCTTCTGCCCTTCATGGTCTAGGCAAAATGTTTGTTCTTTCTCATTAAAATCATAATTATGTGAAATGTGAATTTCAAATTTCACATAAATATGATTTTAATGACTCCCACTTCAAATATTCCATTTACCTGGTATTATGTTGCGTTTGGTTTTGAAGAATCTTTAAGTCCTATGTTTCATCGAACTGAAATGACATACTGAGAATTGATGTCAGGTATGAGAGATCCAAATGATGTAACCTGGACATGGAATGAGTTTTAAAGTTGGTTAATCTCAATATATTTGCATTATATTATAGTTGACTTGTACCAGTTTCACAATTCACATAGGTGTATGTGCGGGTGGATATGTGTGTGTGTCCGAGTGTGTACCTGTCCTTTTTTCCCCCTAAGGTAAGTCTCTCCGCTCCCGGGATTGGAATGACTCCTTACCCTCTCCCTTAAAACCCACATCCTTTCGTCTTTCCCTCTCCTTCCCTCTTTCCTGACGAAGCAACCGTTGGTTGCGAAAGCTTGAATTTTGTGTGTATGTTTGTGTTTGTTTGTGTGTCTATCGACATGCCAGCGCTTTTGTTTGGTAAGTCACATCATCTTTGTTTTTAGATATATTTTTCC
Organism: Schistocerca nitens; assembly: GCF_023898315.1. Taxonomy (NCBI): domain Eukaryota; kingdom Metazoa; phylum Arthropoda; class Insecta; order Orthoptera; family Acrididae; genus Schistocerca; species Schistocerca nitens. Next base: position 42,147,156 of record NC_064622.1, read on the forward strand.
CTCGTGGAATGTTTCCCTCTGTTATATATATATAAAAAACAAAGATGCTGTAACTTACCAAACGAGAAAGTCCTGGTATGTGATAGAGACAATAAAAAACACACAAACACACACACAAATATTCAAGCTTTTGCAACCCAAGGTTGCTTCATCAGGAAAGAGGGAAGGAGAGGGAAAGACGAAAGGATGTGGTTGCAAAAGCTTGAATATTTGTGTGTGTGTGTGTGTGTGTGTGTTATTGTGTCTATCACATACCAGCACTTTCTCGTTTGGTAAGTTACAGCATCTTTGTTTTTTATATATATTTTTCTCACATGGAATGTTTCCCTCTATTACATTAACATATATAGTTACACAAACAGTACTTTTGACAAAACTGTTAATTATTTTGGAATTAATTACGGGCTGGCTTTGCTAACATGTTTCTGACTATAGCCAAATAGATACTTTAAGATTACTAGCATTTCCTCTTCCAAATGTTTACAATTAATACAGAATTTATATTTGTTTATAAGTCAACTATAGAATTTAAGTTATCAAACAATTACTGATTTCACCCTATAATGAAAGATACTAACTAGGAATAGTCAAAATAAATTGGGAAATCAATTACATACACAAAACTGAGCACAAAATTAGATCTGGTTAAATTCTTTAAAACTGGGGGCCAACATTTCTCTTTTATGAAAATGCAGATTATGTTCACGTATGTTAATGGTAAACTGTTAAAAATGAAAAAATGAATTTAAGGAGGCAAATGGAAAAACAAGAGGGGAATTAAAATATCCCAGTTTGCTTCGTCACAAACCTGGTTACTGCATTTGAGCTTCAGTTTCCCCCTACAGGGTTTATCATGCACACTTCTCTCCATCACCATTACTTCCTACAGTCAGCTTGTTCCTTTCCTAGATTAAAATCCAATGTCTTCTATATGTAGGTGCTACTGATGTTACTTGAGCCTTCTATCACTTCTTCATAAAACATCTTCATAATTACAAATTCAAAGCACAATATTTTGTATTTTCTACAGTATTTCATATGTAATTGGATGCTGATTTTATTGAATATCTCATACATTATGGGGAAGAGGCTGATTAGCTCGCAGCACACATACAACAGATTAGTTGCAAGTTTCTCTTGTACTACTTTTCCTCCAACTTTAACCATTTCTATTGAAATGCTAACATATCAAGGTATCGACCTTTCTTCACACCTTTAGTGGCTTTATACATCACACCTGACATTATTTCAGGAATTCCACTGTTACGAATCTCTCTCTCTCTCATTCATCTCATGAACTACACTAAATGAATGTTGAAGGAAATGTTGGAATAACTGTACAATTTTCTCTTGTTACTAAGCACTCTGCAAGCTTACAGATAAAATTTATTGTTTACTACATATAAACTAATATTTTTTCTTCATACTTTGTTTATCCCATTAAATTTTCAGTGTAACTTCTCACAACAACCTGCAGTAATATCAAACGAGTTTTGCTTAATTCAACACAGTTTATCAAGTTATTGTTAGTTAGAAACTGGCCCATTCTTTTTTATTGCTGCTTTGTTCCCTTTGTTTTCTTTCGTAGCTTCTACATGCTCTTGTGTTTATATAAGTATCTTTGTTAAATAATTACCCTTTTGTTGAATAATTTAATACATAAAAATTTATATTCCTAAAATTTCTAATCATCTATACTATTGCTCATATTATTCAATAAGCATTTTCTTCTAGCTTTGCATGTACTGTTACCCTGCTTCTTTCAAGTCTGTGATAATTTGCAGCGTGGAAGTGGTTAGCAACATCATATCCTGTACAACTTATTTACTGTTTGATAAAGTATAGTCAATATCATTTTTATTTGCATTTGGTCCTTGCCAAATCCATTCTCTATTTGTTTTCTTCTTAAAGAACGTGTTAAGGGCAATCAAGTTGTTAGTCTTGGCAAATTCTACTACTGTAAACACTCTGTCTTCGTATCATACCCCAAGGTTCTCACAAAACAATTGCTCTTTACATTTTGTCCTACTTTCCCATTATGCCTTATCATCATCTTGTTGTAGAATTTGCTGTCACTTATCAATTTATGTACGTATCTGTGGAGGTGTTTGTTTTGCCTCACTGGAATTTAAGCACATTGGTGCATACATTTGAATGATTTCCACAGGACACTTTTTTTGCTTATGTTTCACATGGATCATGTTATTCTGTGAGAGCTCCCTTGAATAATTGTGATACAGTTTTGAATTTTCTTGTTTACAATGAAGCCTGCACATGAATGTCCTCCTTTTGTTCCTCCATAATAAAAAACACATCCCGATTTTAATTCAATTTGGCCTTTGTTTATCTTTCAACACTCCTGGTAACCCTTATGTCTCCTCACTTGATTCTATGTAACCTCACTTTCAGCTCAACTAGCCTGACTTCAAATTCTAGAGTTCTGTTATATGTTTCTCTTAAATAAAAATAGGAGAAAGTATTGGTGTCTAAAATTCTTGCTTTTATCTATTTAGCCAAACTTTATGCAGCAGGGAGCAGACATTTAGGCAACTAAGTGTGCCCATTGGCTGTTTGCTGAGATCATTACTCCAAATATACTTTTAACCAGGCCAGAGTGTTGATGTCTCTGGAACTTTGATATGGCAGATGGGTCTTCAGCAATGCTAGCCATGACAGACTAGCTTGTCAGGGCTTGAAGGGTTGGAGAAATAGTGAATAGTGCTAAACCTCAGCAGAAGTCACTTACCACTTCCCTGCAGTGTTCACTAGGTACACCCACAACTACTGCATCATATGCATCCCTCTTGAGGTTTGTGTGAGGACACGGCAAAAATCAGACAGTCCTGGACTTTTGTGGATTTCTACCATTACAAAATGTCCTCTGCTCACTTACCAGATAGATGCATGTGTACATATCTGCCCCACCCTACAACAATGCCAAAGCAGAAGCACTGTATGAAGCACAGCCAACATCACAAGGCCAGCACTGTGGAAGAGCCTACTATACATGCAATTGAATTAAATAGCACTTTAGAAGAAGTACAAGTACAGGAGGTACATATATTTTTATATTATCTTGAGCTTGTAATACAGCTGTGCCGGCAGTATCTATAGAACTACCTTCCCCACCTGTGTCTATCTGTTTGTCATCTGCCGTTTCACGGGCATATAGTAGTGATGGCTCTCTCCTCAATGGAGTGAGGTGCATAGCATATTAAAACTGTGGATTTTACCCTTTGCAATATTCCAAATCAGTTCTAAGGGGTTTAGGCCTGAATGTTATGGATGCAGTTGGAGAGGAAAATCTGTCTTCTCACAAAATTTTGTCAATAGATTAACCAGGAGAAACTTGGTGCTTCTTGAAAATTGTTAAAAGTTTCACTCTCCTTAAGTAGGGTTTATAGTATGTGATTAATGGCCAGCCAAGACTCTGTTTTACATTGTAAAAAATTTAAAAAAGAATGGTTTATTCTCCTAATTGTTGTGATATGGAGCATCATAAAAAATAAATATGCTTCTATGAGGTAAAACTGTAAATTTTTTCTATTCTTTTCCAAATGACAGTTCTGGTTTGCTTTTTGAATCGTATATGAAAAGTGAACCTGGAACAAAACCTATCACCACCGTCAAGTACAAAATTAACTGTTGATCGGCACTATTGTCTGACAACACTCTTCACTTGGCTAGTATTTATTCATTACATAATTTGAATGAATTTATTTTCATTTTTTCATAAAAAAGATTTTATCATTTATATTCTCTCATTTGCATATGGTGACTTGTTTATTCTCCAGCTGTTCACATAAAATCCCATACACAGCAAATTTTTTTTCAGATTTTCCATGTTAGCCTACAATTCCCATTCTCTGCAATAAAAGCTGTTAGGTATTCACAGATACTGGTGCATTGTAACACATTCACCCACATCATCAATGGAACACTTATTGTGTGCAATTTGTTGTTTTTTCTTCTTCTTCTTTTTCCTCTTCTCCTTCTACTCCTGCTGCTGCTGCTTTGACGAAGATGCCTGACTCCCACTTTGGTTAGCATTGTGTTCTTCCTTTCATAAATTATGTTAAATGGCTCTGAGCACTATGGGACTTAACTTCTGTGGTTATCAGTCCCCTAGAACTTAGAACAACTTAAACCTAACTAACCTAAGGACATCACACACATCCATGCCCGAGGCAGGATTCGAACCTGCGAATTATGTTAATCTTTTCATAAATTACTTACCTTTGACTTTTTCAAATTTGACTTTTTCCTTGCACATTACATCACCTTCTGCACCAGAACAATTACTCTTTCCTTTTCTTAATATTAATTTGTGCGAACCTAAAAGGACATTTACTGTGATTACTTTCCATGCTTACAGTAAGAGGTAACAACACACACTAGTTTGTACTGGAACATGGCAGTCCTCATGTGACGTAGTTAGTCCCCCTCCCGAAAAGCTGGATGTAATGTTTGCTTTGTCAAGTAAGAGTCACTTGTTGCAGCTATGTTTGTTAGTAAATATAATGATAACTATATTAAGAAACATTGACAAGAGATTTCAGTACATGAATGGCATTTTCTTTCATAGGAGTTTATTCATAAAAAGCATAGCATGCACTGACATATGAAATCCACTGATCCTGTATGCAGAATGTATCGAAATACTAATTACACCTTAATGTTTCTGAGCCAATGGTCCTGAATCAACACTAACCTTATTGGTGTTCAAACCATCAATTTTAAATCTCTGCCAAACACGGAATGAAACTGCATTGCTATTTATGATAAATGCCTCACTGAAAGTTCTATGATAACTGACTTCCTTCCATTCCTGTGTATAATATGGCTATATTAATATACTTCATGGGTACAAAGGTAGGAGGCGAGGTACTGGCGGAATTAAAGCTGTGAGGACGGGGCGCGAGTCGTGCTTGAGTAGCTCAGTTGGTAGAGCACTTACTCGCGAAAGGCAAAGGTTCCGAGTTCGAGTCTCGGTCCTGCACACAGTTTTACTCTGCCAGGAAGCTTCATATCAGTGCACACTCTGCTGTAGAGTGAAAATTTCATTCTAGAAACATCCCCCAGGCTGTGGCTAAGCCATGTCTCCGCAATATCCTTTCTTCCCGGAGTGCTAGTCTTGGGTAGCTCAGTTGGTAGAGCACTAGCCCGCGAAAGGCAAAGGTCCCGAGTTCGAGTCTCAGTCTGGCACACAGTTTTAATCTGCCAGGAAGTTTCAATACATCAAGTATTTTTCTACAAAAGATACTGTACTGTGTATAAGAATTGCTTGACATCAATTATCAATAGAAACGTTTGTCATCTATTACACTATCTAGATGGAGAACCTCATAATTGCTGTTCTGATTCATAACTGATATGTGGAATTCTTCATTTCATGACTCATTTGAGGTTTTTACGCCATAAGAAAATAGATGATGAAACTGTAAATCATATACCAATAACTGAAAATCATATCCTTCCTGCTACTGAGACAGCAAAAGCTTGGAAAAGAATCAATAACACTAGAAAACAAAGGCAGATGGTAAAACAACAAACGCATACTCATCAGAAGGCCAGGAAGGAAGGAAGTTTAGGGCTTAGCCTGTTGACATTGAGGTAATTAGATATGGGAGAAGCACAATTTAAATCAGTAACCATGAAACAGAAAGGTACAGACTCCTTAAATCGCTTCAGGAACAAAAACAGATGGCAAGATTGGGTAAGCGTTGTTTTGATTCATCCCAGTCTACCTTACTGAAACTGAGCATTTATACTACATTTAATATTACATACAACAACTCAATTCCTGTATATAACAGTAAACACCTGTGAGGAAAGGCTACCTTTTTCCTGTAGTTTGTGGTTTGTTTGTTTTGTTTTGCTGTAGGGCACAAAAATAACTGGTGTCATACGCAACCAAGACAAAATTATAGTACACAAAGACAGGGATGAGTTAAAGAACGACTATACATCAGTCCCAATTGACATAAGAGAAGACAACTAAAAACAGGGACGTGGAGAAAGGGCTAAAAAAAAAAAAAAAAGACACCATACAGAAACGGAGCTACAAAACTAAAAATTAAATGACCTTCACCATATTGCTTTAGCGGATAAAAAGTAAAACATGGTGAACAGCCTGCACGTCATTTGCTAAAACGACCATTAACTCAGACGGCAAACCCAAGCGGAAACGTAAACAGTTAAAAAATGGGCATTCCGTAAGGAAGTGGCGGACAGTTAAAACTTGGGCACATTGTGTGCAAAATGGTGGGGTAGCACCACTTATTAAATGATGGCTAAAAGGCAGTGTCCAATACACAGCCTAGTTAAAATGCCCTCTTCCCAGCGGGAGGGCCGAGAGGTGGTCATCCGAGTCTCTGGGAGAGGCTTAATAAGCCAGAGCTTATTCCCGTGATGGGAGGACCACTGGTGATGTCAAAGGAACACCACCTCCTGACAGATGGCAACATAGAGATCATCAGAGGGAATACAGGAACTAGCAGGCTGAGGTACGAGGACTGCAGCCTTGGCAGCAGCATCAGCAGCCTCGTTTACTGGCAGACCAACATGACCAGGAACCCACATAATATCACAGTGGTTCCACAAAGAGTGAGCAAGTGACAGTTTTCCTGGACTTGTTGCAGAGAGGGATGGGTGGTGTACAGCGCACATAGACTTTGAAGAGTGCTGAGTGAGTCTGAACAGAAGGCACAATTGAAAAATCTGTGTCACCGGATGTACTCCATAGCCTAATACAGGGCGAAGAGCTCAGCCATGAATACTGAGCAGTGTGCCAGAAGCCGATATTGAAAGACACTGGTACCAATGGCGAAGGCACACCCGACCCCACAATCAGTCAGAGAGCCATCAGTGTACACAAAGGTATTATCGCAAAGTTCCATGCAAAGGTTGTGAAACTGAAGGCGACAGAGTGAAGCTGGAGTAGGGTCCATGGGAAGAAAATGAAAGCCAAGGTTAACATGGACCACTTCGTGACACCAAGGTGGTAAAGGGTTCACAACCACCAGGAAAGTTGCAGGTAGGGTGAAGTTAAGCTGCCGTAGCAAGTGCCAAAAGCGGACTCCAGGATGTAAAAGAGAAGAGGGGCGGGCCCCATACTGGCAATGAAAGGAATAACCAAAGAAGGAGGCATAGGATGGGTGGCCATGTATGGCAGACAAACGGCATGCATACCTGCTCAGGAGAAAGTCACGGCAGTAGGGCAGTGGTAGTTCAGCAGCTTCAGCATACAGACTCTCAGCCGGGCATGATGGTAGATGGCGTAAGAGGGATGGACGTGCAAAGGTATAAACAAAACACCCACAGTCAAGTTTCAAATGGACAAGGGTCCGGTACAAATGGAGGATGGTGCGTACAACAGGCTACCAGGTAAGACACACGGGAAGACCAAGAGAGCTGCCTATCAAGCATGAGCCCCAGTAATTCGTAGTTTCAATGAATGGAAGGGCAACAGGTCCAAGATGTAAAGATGGTGGGAAAAACTATTTGCACTGCCAGAAATTCATACAGATGGTTTTATCAGTGGAAAAACGAAAGCCACTGTCGATGCTCCAGGAGTAAAGATAATCAAGACACCGCTGAAGACGCCGCTCAGTGAGACAGGTCCATGGAGAAGTGCAATAGGTGGCAAAATCTTCAACAAAAAGGGAGCCGGAGATTGTGCATTTGTTAGTAATTGTGAGACTTGAACCATCATAACAGCCGGGCATGAATTATATGTTCCATCACCTTGCAGATGGAGCTGGTGAGAGAGATGGGGCAGTAGCTAGAAGGAAGATTTTTGTCCTTATCGGTCTTAGGTATGGGAATGACAGTGGCTTCACACCAAAGTCTGGGAACTGTATCCTCTGCCCAGATGTGGTTGTATGTGTTAAGCAGAAAGTGCTTGCCTGCAAGAGAAAGGTGCTGCAACATCTAAACATGGACAGTGGCCCTAGAGCAGAGGATCGGGATAAACTGAGAGCATGATCGAGCTCCCTCATAGTAAAGGCATTGTAGCACTCAGGATTCTAAGAAGACAAGGATATCGACTGAGCCTCCTCTGCTCATTTCTGATGGAGGAAGGCAGGGTGATAGCTCGAAACTTCCCCAAAATGGCAGCTCAAGGTGTTGGAGATAGCAATAGGGTCCACAATAACACTGTTTGCTACTGTCAGGCCGGAAATTGGTGTATGGATCTTAGTCCCAGAGAGACATTGGAAGTTGGCCCATATGACAGAGGAAGGCGTAGAACTGTTAAAAGAACTAGTAAATGAAATCCAGCTAGCTTTTTTGCTGTCCCGAAGAACACGAAGATACTTTGCATGCATCTGTTTACAATGAATACAGTTTGCCATCGTAGGATGATGGTTAAAAATGCGGAGAGCATGTCTATGAGCACGAATTGCATCGCAGCATGCCTCAGTCCACTAAGGGACGGGGACACAATGCGGTATAGAGGAAGTGTGACGAAAGGAACGTTCTGCAGTAGTAAGGATAATGTTTGTGAGATATTCCACCTGGTCATCATGACTGGGGAAATCTTGTTCTTCAAAGGTCGCTATGGAGGAGTAAAGCCACCAGTCATCCTTCGTAAGCTGCCATTTGGGTGTGCACGCGGGTGGGGTAGGAGTCAGCAAACGGACAGCACATGGGAAACGGTCACACGAATAAGTGTCAGAAAGAACGGACCACTCAAGACAATGGGCAAGCTGGGCAGTGCAGGAGGCTAGGTCCAAATGGGAACAGGTGTGTGAGGAGTTGGAAAGGAAAGTGGGTGCTCCGGTGTTAAGGCAGAAAAGGTTGAGTTGATTAAGAAGATCAGCCAAGAGGGCACCTCTCCGACAGCTTCTGGGAGAAACCAAAGGGGATTATGCACATTAAAGTCACTGAGTAGCAGAAAAGGGGGAAGTAGCTGCCCAAGAAGCTGAAGGAAGTCTGCCCTGGTGACATCGAATGACGGAGGGACATAAATATTACAGAGGGAAAATAGTACAGTTTGAAGATGGGTAGTCAGGGAGATGGGGTGACTATGAATGTCATTCCATATCGGCAGTATGACGCCCCCATGAGATGGAATGCCGACCTCAGGGGGAAGGTCAAAATGAACTGTGAAGAAATGTGAAAACTCAAAGCAGTCGTGAAATCAAAATTTCGTTTCATGAAGGCAGAGTGCAAGGGGATTCTGCGATGCTAAAAGCAGCCATAAATCCTCTTTGTAGGACCAAAGGCAGAGAATGTTCCATTGGAGGAGAGTCACTATGAGGAAGAGATGTAGGCGTGTCATCTCGGTGGCTGCCGAGTGACAGCCTGTGAAGAGTCGCTTGTACAGAGCACAGAAGGCGGAGGATCCTGCTCCATGGGGTCCACAGAAGCATCGGCTTACTTGTGCTGTGAGTCTGTGGAATCCAATGCTGAAAAACAGTTGCGGTGTGCACCGGCGACACAGAGGCCAGCCGGCCTAAGGTATCACGTGACAACACTGTCGAAGAGGATCTTCAACTCAGCGAAGGAGAAGACCGTTTGCCTTTGGTGCACTTCTTCGATCCTTTCTGGTTAGAGGAAGGTTCGGGTGTTGTTTGGCTGGAGGGATGTCACTTGAGTATTCCTTTATTCCTTCTGTCCTTGCCGGCCTACTGGTTGTGTAGCTGATGGCTTTGCCTCTTGAGATGAGAGTTTGATGGCTTGTTGCACACCTGGGTGAGGGGGTGGCGATGATACCTTGACACTGGGCGATTTCACAACCTGAGCTGAATTTGAGGTCACATGTCTATGTGGCCACGTCCTTCATGGAGCGTGGGGTCACAAGAACAGAACTGTAAGTGACAGATGGGAAAACGCAGGGTTTGCGACTAGCCAGTAACTTGTGAGCTACTGGGTAAGGCACTGTTTCCCTTACCTGGATCTCTTGGACAGCCCGCTCATCAAGATACATGGGAAAATCCCGAGAGGCAGCAGCATGGCCGCCACTGCAGTTGATACAGCTGGGAGAAGGAGGCAGACAATCACCCTCATGCACATCCCTACCACAGGTTACCCATTTAGCTGGGTGTTGACAAGACGTTCTAGTGTGGTTGATATGATGATACTGTGCATTGGGTTCAGAATTTGTGGTCGGACTGTGATAATTTCATAGCCTGCTTTGATCTTAAACAGAAGCACCTTCCTATCAAAGGTGAGAAAAAGAGTGTGGGTGGGCACTAAGGAGGAATCTACCTTTTTCATCACCCGATGGATGGCAATGACACCCTGAGCAGAGAGGTAAGATTGAACTTCAGCCTTTGTTGGACCATCGAACAGCCTAGTGTAAATAGCACCATGGGAATAATGCAAAGTTCTATGGGCCTTGACACGAACAGGGTAGCCATGGAGAAGCGAGGCAGCAAGCAGTTGTTGTCCCTGAGAATCAGAAATAGTCCCCAAAAGCAAAGTGCCATTCCGTAAACGAGAGCAGGATTTCACAGGGTCAGCAATTGCATTAACACCTTTCTGAATAATAAATGGATTTACCATGGCGAAGGACTGACCATCTTCAGTATGTGTGTATGCCTCTGTAGTGCTACCACCTAGGACGCAGGAGGCCTGGGTTCGATTCCTGGCAGGGGAGTGGGTGTTGTGTAACCTTCATCATCACTGACTTGCAAGTCACCAATGTGGCGTAAGCTATAAAGGACTTGCAATATGGCAGCTGATCTCCCCTGAATGGGGCCTTCCAGCCAGCACTGCCATATGGTCATTTCATTATCCCCCCCCTCCAATACGTGAGACTAGAAGGAACCACGGTGCAGCGGGAAGCCTCATTACGTTTGTTTCGTAGGCATTGATTGTGAAGATGATTGGCTCATTGTGAGAAAATCCCCCATGATTGCCAGTGTCTCCAATGGTGCTCCTACCAACTGGGGACTCCCTTCACAAGGGTGCGCACCTGCCTTAGGTGATTGTTCACACCTCAAGCCACACATCCCGAACACCCGACAGAGGAACAAATCGGCAATTTAGGAGGGTTGCAGCTCAGGCAATCGCCCCTCCCTGGGCCTGACTTGTACCAGGGGGGTACGTGCAAACCCTATCTGTCAACCCGGGGTTGGGTATTACGCATTACCCAGTCACCTGTTATGGATCAAACACAGGGGTCAGCCTTCAGGAGCACACAGGGAGGAAGAAGAAAGAGAGGAACCTCAAACACCAAAGCAGAGGAACAAGAGGAGAAGGGAAACAAAGAAAGGAAAAGGGAGCAAAAAACAGTGGTGAGACTGTTCTTACGTCAGTGACAGACAATGTGGAGCATTCCCAATAACGCCTCAGACATATTCCCCAAGGGAGGGGAAAAAGAATAGCAAGAGGATGTACATGCAGCATGGAAGGGAAAAGATGCTGCAAAGTACCCTCCAGTAACCAAGCAAAAACCCGCCAAAGAGTGTTGACCCCCCTGGGGGATTTCCTGTAGTTGATTGGCACATGTGACACAAACATAAACAGCACAGAGATGTCACCAACTTTCGAGTCATCACACTCTGTGTATACATGCCCATACCAACTTTTGAGATATTACACTATCCAGCTTCAGTATATGCACAGTCACACAGGCAGACAAATGCATACACCCGGAGCAATGATATGGATACTAAAAAGCAAAAAGGAGTTTCTGTGAATAGAAAAATTTAATTTTCACCATAATTTCCACTGTGTTTGATCACTGAATCAGCAAGATTTAAAATTTATCATTTCTTGAGATAAAATTTGTTTTAACTCTTCATAATACACATTTACAGCACAGGTAACGTCTTTGTTCCAATAAAACTGTTTTGAAGCCCAGTTTGTCATGTTTGTCATCTTAAAGGCTGATACATGAATAGATGTGAACTATTTTTTTGCTCACTGCTTTCATCACTCACTTCCGATTCAACTAAATACATAAATGGTCATGTACTACTGTGCAACCAGTCACAGATTTACCCTTATCAAAACTGTCAAGCATGTTGGTATAAGGTGACTCTCACAATGGAATCTTCATCACTTTTCTCACTATTTAAAAGGTTATCAGTTTACTTCTATGGAACACTTTCTGCTTAACCAGTCTTTGACTCTGACTGTGGTTTTGTGTCTCGTATGTAATAACATAATACAACTTTTCCAAACATGCTCTGCTAATAACAAACACAGTGCCCATCACAAACTCATATTTTTCATATGCAGATGCTTATTCTCAATTATATGTACCCATTCACAGGAGATATCCACCAGTTCAACAATATCAGGACTCTTAATGTGATGGTTTCTTATCACGATAAAATTTTATTGATCATTTCTTCAGAATATCAGAATCAGTAGAGCAGCTAGAACCTTTTGAAACAATAGTGCTTGCATGACCAAAACTGTAAAAAATGCCACTGTGAAACACCTATGAAATTGACTCTCTTCGTATTTGCACAGTGCTCTTTGTTTTGAAATAAAAATATTTCATCACTGCACAATTCCTCTTCTTACCAATTTTTACAAGATATGCAAGTAAGGTAGCTGCCAATAAACAATTATATATTGCGACTCTCTCAAAGATTGAACAAAACCAATAAGAGAGTCACACTCGTCAACAGTACTGCTGATTAAAAATTTCATGCAATTTCGCATAAATTTAGCAAATTTTTAAATTCATCTTGGTTAAAAATTGAAAGGGAACGTGAAGTATCTGACAATAACAAATGTTAGATGTTCAAGAAAGTGAGTTTCCCTGGCAGAAGTTAATGGGAAGCCAAAGTAACAGACTAAGAAAGAAGTCATTCAGTAATGAGGACTTTTGAAAAGATGATACTAGACATGTTTTTGCAGTTTCTGAAAAATACAATAGGAACTACTCTTTAAACACCAAGGAATGCTAACATCTTTGTCATTATCACTGAACAAATATCTATGATCCCATAGAGAACAGCAAAACATGCTTTCATCCTGTTCCTAAGAAGAATCTTGCCAAAATTATGTCAGTAAACATGCAACATCTTTTTAAACGCTAACTGTCTACTGATACCACAGAGATATTTTAGATGTTACACTACTATTTAATTTATCTATTTTCAGGGACCAGTACCTTTTCCGACCAGAAGAAGAATAAACCATAAAATCAGCAGAGAATCAACATTTCACTGCATCTTCTAATTACTCGTTTTCACTATCTGATAAGAATAAGTAATTCACTATCAGTATGAAACTTTCATGCGCTGCCTATAATTCATTCTATATGTCCGGAATGTACTTGGAAAGTAGGAAAGAGGTACTGACAGATCAAAGCTTTTAATTTGAATGACTCAGTTGGTAGTGTTTAAAGGAGAGCAGCTCAGTTCCATTTCCTGTTCAGAACAAAATTTTAGTAAGTAAGCAAGTTTTGATTCTAAGTGTATTTGTGATATTATTGCATGAATGTTATGGGTGAAAAAATGTATGTGTCATGTGTGGCACTGTCAGTATGTAGTCATATTTCTTTTCTTATACCATTAAGGAAAATCCCAAATGAAAGTTAGAAAATGCTTACTGCAGAGACGAAGTGTTGGGCAGGCACATTAAGTGACTGCTACTCCACTGCAGCATGTGCTACCCCACCCGGACTTGACTGAAACTCAAAAATTAAGTCTGGGCAAGTGCACATTATGACGAAGAAAAGAAGTTTTACATTTGAACAGTGTTAATCACCACTCTAATATGCTTGCCCACTTCTCAATACTTCCTCTGTGTGCTCTGTCCTCAAGATATTTTGTTCAGTCATCGTATCTTGCATCTAATCAGTTTCCTAACCATTATAATTTCAGTAAATGATTTTATTATATAAGACAACATTTTTAAGTCAATTTTCCTTACAAAAATACCAACAAACATTTTTATTCAAATACAATCCAACCCACAAACATAAATAAATTACTTAAGACTGCCGAGTTTCACCCAGAAGTTATTTTTCAGTGGGTGGGAAAGCTCAATTGCCTCAATCCAGCTAACAGTCTGTTTTATTCTCTAAAACACAAAAATATTTACAAATTGCACTGTTCATAGGCAGTCACAAATAACTTTAAAATAAACAAAATATGAAGTCATTTACAAAAATACATTTTAAAAAAGAATGTTTCACAATAAACTTACAAAAAAACAGTATTTTAAAAGACCATTATCACACATCATAGAAAATTACAGACCTAGTTGACAATGATGGATAATTCATAACATTGTGTTATCTTCACAGAAGTGATGTTAATTTTCACTGTGCAAGTGCAAGTATTTACAGCTGCTATGAGTCCTCAGTTCTTGCTACAATGGTTTATAGCTTTTCTTGTCATATTTGTCAATTACTTTGATCATGTGGGTCTGTGTTAGTTATTAAAGATACAAAATCATAAAATCACATGTTTTATTTAGTCCTCCTTAACCAATATACTAATTGACATTAAAAATAATAAATTCATATTTCACATTTATATCTCAGAGCTAGGTTCTACCTGATATATTTCCACCATTGCCAGAAATCTATAGATGCACCAATTTATTCTAATAAAATGTCAATTTACATTGTATTATAAGCTAAATGTCAATAAAATATATGTACATGTCATGATTTCTGTGGGTTAGCTTCATTTTGGAATAAAGATCTTTACCCCACCTCGTTTATTATTTCTTTAATATACAGCCGAACATGTATCATAAGTTTTTCTGCAAGTATTAATTCAATATAAAGTGCAAACATTTCCAAAAAGCTGAATAAAATAAATTATTTCACAGGAATTTTAAATATGTACAAGCTTGTAATAATAATAATAATATTTTACTATTATTATAATTATCATCATTTGTTCATTCTCTGATAATTTTGTAGAATGATATAAACAAAACACTTTCTAAAGAAGTATACAATATGGTATACAAAAAGGAGAAAATTTCATATGGAAGCAAATGTCTGATTTAATATTGTATAAAAGCAATGAACATCTTATCACCACCATCAGAATCCCGCCACACACACACACACACACACACACACACACACACACACACACACACTATTTATCATGCCAATTAAAAGGCAAAATTCCTTTATTAACATCTGAAAATAAGACAATTTCAGCAAAAAGAATTCAGTATTCAGGATTACAGTATTTTAATAGTATATACAAAGGAGTAGTACACAATGACTTAAAACTGCATACTCTACCAACATCCAGCACAATTTTTTTGTCATGGTGGCATATCAAAACAAGACTAACACAAAAGCAGAACTAATGAACATATCTCTGCATGTGACAATGATATATGAGTACACAAATATGTCAAGAAAAGGAATTTCTGATAAATAAGGAGACACTATCATCAAACATAATAATACAGCATACATTGGTTACAGGCTATATAATGTATTTAGACTTGTAAGTCTGATGGTTTGATTAGCAACTATTTTAAATCTAATACCTATTTTAAAATTCACACCATTTTAGTTTCACATACTATGTAAGGGCAAAAAATACATGCGTCTGAACACAATAAACATCTACAATATACTTTGAAGCTATCAAACTGTTGTATAAAGTTGTCAGCGTTGTAAAGGGCCATACACACATTCAGAAATGTAAAATTTTGCCCTTCATAAAATGAAAAAATGTAGTATCCTATGACTATAATATCAATGAGTCACTGCTAGAATTGGACAACTCATAAATAAAGTTCTGTGATACCAGTAAAAGTGATATTGACTCAATTGAAAAAGGCTTTGAACTTTCCATTACCAAACAGCCAGAGCTTAATTTCATAGTTATTAACATATATAGAGCACCAAGTGGAAACCTGTCAGTCTTCATGAATAAACTAGAGGTTCTGCTGAACAGGATCAGTACACTAAATATGAAGATAGTGCTTTGTGGGTATTTCAATATTGATTTTTCAAAAGACAGCAGCACCAGAGATACTTAAATAAATATGACCAACACATTCAATACGATCCTCACAATACAAAGTCCAACAAGATTAACAGAATGCACAAATTCCATTATTGAGCAAATATTCATCTCAGAAACAACTTACAGATTCACTAGCAGAGTACTGAACATGGGTTATAGTGATCATGAGGCACAGCTGCTGTGTATAGAAATGCCAACAAGTAGTAGCAGTTCCGGAAAAGTAGTTGAAAAAAGAACCTTTTCTGAAGATAACATCAGAATTTTTAATCTCTTAATGGCGAAGGAAAACTGGGAAAGCATCGCCACTCAGAACAATGTTGATAGCATGTACATGAGTTTTCAGAACATCTTTCTTCACTATTTTAATGTAGCATTTCCAAAAGCAGTAAACACAGTAAAACGTAACAGTAATAAGCAATGGGTAACTAAGGGCATACAAATTTCCAGTGAGAGAAACAGATTTCTGCAGTACTCTTGTAAGAAATATAGAATAACCCAAGAATTCACAGATTATTCAAAAGCCTACAAAAGAATCTATGGTAGAGTAGTCAAAGAGGCAAAAATTATGTGGAATGACAATTTGATAAGAAACTCATCTAACAAAATGTGATCCACGTGGAGAACTTGTAGTTCAGTGCCAAAGAAAAAGAATGTATAATTAACACTAGAAGGCTCAAAAGTCACAGACACAAATTCAGTTGTGGAAAAATTCAGTGAATACTTCACCTCACTAGCTTAAGACCTCATTCAAGTACACTGTCAAGGACCAGTCCCAAGTTTCTCCAGCAAGTCAGTGATCTCGACTGCTTCTATGTATGTGTATGAAACAATCCCCAATAAAATTATAAGTAAAATTAAATCATTAAGCAATAAAATGTCATGTGGTCTTGATGAAGTACCTGATTTCATATTAAAAGCATGTGATCACCAAATAGCAAACCCATTGGCAAAAATGTTCAACCTCTCTTTAAAAACTGGTGTATTTCCAGATATTTTTAAAATAGCAAAAGTTTCACCACTGCTAAAAAAAGGTTCTTATGAAAAAATATCAAACTACCGACCCATCTCACAGTTAAGTTCTTTCTCAAAAACTCTACAAAAACTCTTCTATGACAGGCTTTTAAGTTTCATAAATAAATATGCACCTCTTACAGTACAACAACATGGTTTTAGAAAGTCTAAATCTACACAGACAGCAATTTTAGAATTCTTAGACAGCATTTTAAAATCCCTTGATCAACATTAATTAGCTGCAGGTATTTTTCTAGATCTATCACAGGCCTTCGACGTCCTGGACCATAACATTGTGCTCGCAAAATTAGAAAGACGAGGAGTAAGAGGTGTAGCACATAGCTGGTTGAATTCGTACCTAAAAAACCGCAGGCAGAAAGTATCACTTCAGTATGAATTCAACCAAATGAATAAAACAAGAAACAACTCCTTTCTTTCTAGGGAATTACCAATAAAATATGGTGTACCACAGGGCTCAATCCTAGGTCCACTACTCTTCTTGATTTATGTGGACAACTTAGTTGAATATATAAGTCTGTGGCAGAACTGCCAGAAAATATTAATATCTTTGCTTTTTTGTATTTCGTTTTACTTACTTTGGTTGTTGACTAGTTGGTGTGAGACATTCGTCATGACTGTTACCGTGATTGTCGAAAACTATTTCTTTGTGTTTTGATTTATCTTGTGCCCATAAAAATATTACATAGTGAAAGTAAATGGTGTTTTCTGTGTTATAAGTATAACACTCGCCATACTGGTGACCTCCGACACGCAACATAGTCCGATTCCACAATGTGGCCGTTTACACTTCGACATCTCCACATCGCTCACCTTCCGCTCCTGTCGGACTACAACATGATACTAATGGTGCCTCTATACTGCCTTTCCACTGTTTCCTACGCACAACGCCACCAACAACTAGGATTAAATTGGATGATAAGTACAACGCCGTGGAGTTTTCTCCGTCATCAATAATGCCGTTGTGGACTCTTTCAACATCGTCAGTGATGTCACCTGCTATGAAATCTTTTTCTACATTCGTCTATAACAAACCATTCATGAGTGCTGTGCCTAAATTTGTGACTCACAGTGCGTCGAATGTACAACCTCCTGTGACATGTAGTGTGCAACAAGTGCCCCAACACTACGAACCTCACAGGCTTTTCGAGCCTACAGATCACTTGGAGCTCCACATATATTGCTGATAAATCGGTTTTGGACGCGTTCTCTCCCCACCCACTACAAGACCCACTACAAAAACAGTGACAACAATTATTGGTTGGACAGTCGTCCCGCCCCGATTATTTCCGCAGCCCCGGCTGCGCCTGCCGCGCCAGCCGTGTTTAAACCTGCCGCCGCGAACGCCGCGAGTGAGCTTCATAAACACTCCGCCACTCCCGTCTGCTGTGCTATCAAATCTGTTACATCCACAACACAAGAGTGAGAAAATTTCTAAATTACCAAGATTCACGATGGACAATCCGCATACGTGGTTTATTTTGGCAGAGACTATATTCACCGCCCTAAACATTGATTCAGACAGTGCTAAATTTATTCCAAACATTGATTCATACGGTGCTAAATTTATTGCGCTTATTAATGCCCTAGAGGACCACGCTGAGTGGGTACAGGACTTAGTGCTGTCGGCGGCCCCCGCAAATCGTTACGCACTGGCAAAACAACAGATCTGCGAGCGTCTATAGTCTGGGAGACGAGTCTTTGGTATTGACAGCTCGGTAGCGTCTTTCCGTTGCCTAGCGACCGCAGGCAGGCAGCCAATGACGGCCTGACTGAGCGGGTAGCAAGGGCCACGTTGCCGCTCTGAAACCCGGTCGCTCGCGCTTATGAAACTTACCAGGGTCTCGCGTGCAGGCGGTGCGGTCGTTCGTCGTTTGTCTGAAGTTGAATTCGCAGTTTATTTCGTTTTTGTTGTTTTTAGTGTTTCTTTGTTTATGTTTCGTTGTAAACAATGTCTAGTGCGGCGGGTAGTACCAGCCCAACACAAGAAGTGAAACGGAGGAAGAAAAGTGTGCTACACACCCAGGCCCGTGAATTCGTGTGCTCTGTGAGGGATTACTTTGAGAAAGAAAAGGACAAAGGTGGGCCCTTAATTCTTGTTGTTCAGGTTGTGAAGAGAACTGCAGCAGCATTGAAAATAAGTAAGAACACTGTTGTAAAGATAGGGAAAGAACAGTATAGTGTAGATTGTGACGAGAGTGACACAACAAAGCTGCACACACCAGGAAAGAAGCGACCGAGAAATAAGCAGGTGACAGCTTTGGACGATTTTCAGAAAGACGCTATTCGTCGTCATATATACAGCTATTATAAGAGAAGGGAACATCCCACTCTATCTAAGTTACTGGTTGTCGCTTCAGAAAGACGATCTTTTTAAAGGGAGCAAATTTTCATATAGTACAGTGTTGAAAGACATAGGCTTCAGCTATTCACTGTTTAACGGACGCAAAATATTAATGGAAAGGACAGATGTAGTTGCATGGCGGCGCAGATTTCTGCGCAGGATCATGGGTGTGGAATTCGAAAGTATAGTGTGGTTAGATGAAACTTGGGTCAATGCCAGCCATTCTTTACGTACAGGCTGGAATGATGGAACGCCCGAGGGGACAATGGCAGTGCCTGTTGGCAAAGGAGGGCGTATTATTGTCTTACATGCAGGAACATCGAAAGGTTTTGTGCCAAACTGCTTGAAAATGTTTCGGTCAAAAAAGACGGGAGATTACCATGAAGAAATGAACAGTGTAGTATTTCAAGAATGGTTCGAGACATCGCTTATGACGAATCTGACAAGTCCATCAGTGATTGTTATGGACAATGCGCCTTATCATTCCGTTGTTCACGATAAGGCACCAACCTTGTCAACAAAAAAAAAAAACGATATCATTCAGTGGTTGAAACGGCGAAAAGTAGAGTCAGAGAAGATTTAAGGAAGGCGGAACTGCTCGAAATTGTGGCACAAAAGAAACCCCAATTTCCAACATATGTAATTGACGAGATTGCTAAAAGGCACAGGCATAAAATCGTTCGGCTTCCTCCATACCACTGTCACTTCAATGCAATTGAAGGAGTGTGGACGCAGATAAAAAATTACATTGCTGCAAACAATAAAAAATTCACGATCTCTGAAGTGGAAACTCTCCTTCCAGCAGCTATCAATAAAGTGACAAGCGAGACGTGGGCTAAAATTGTAAACAGCACTGCAAGTGCCATCAGAGAGGCGGCCAAAACCGAAGGGGTTGTGGAAGAATGCATCGAAAATTTAATTATACATCTGGGAGAGAGCAGCGATAGTTCGAGTAGTGCTGAGGAAGACAATGTCAAATCAGATTCTGACAGTGATGTGAGTGGTGTTTTTCCATTACAGTAACTACAACGTATTCAGGAATGTAAGGAGGGAGTTTGCTATCGATCTACAACCAGATCATCATATTGTGAGTACTTTCTTCAGATTATAACTCTTAATACACTGACCAATTATTCTGTAGCTTGTAGTAAAACAAATTAATAATGCTAATACTTAACAATGGAAACCAAAACCGCTAATATTCAACAACTTGCGAAAATAGTTTTCATTTCAGTTGTGAAGTTTAACAAATAACTTTATTATGTTTCAGCATCTTAGATACTTGTACTAAATAGCTCTTATCAGTTTTCGAGTTAATATATTTCAAGCATCAACTTTAAATAAATTCACGCGTACCAATACGACTTGTATTTTGTCTCGCTTTTATTTCTGCTGCTAGAGAATGCGTGTAGCAGACAGGGCGCCGCATGCTGTGAGCCACGTTCGGCAACAGCGCCGTCTGCCCGCCGGAACTGTCAGTACCAATCACTCGTCTCACGGACTATAGCGAAGACTACGCAAGAGTCTGTTTTATACATACTGCAAGATGTACATCTCAAAGACTCGACTCCTTCACAACTGTGACGACGTATCGGAGCAGTCTTTGATAGCAAAACTATGCCAGATGAAGCTTTACTCTCTTTCTGGGTTGCAAAGCTGCCGCAAGCTATCCAATTGCAGCTCCTATCACACGACCAGGAACCTCTACAAGCGAAATTATTGCTGGCCGACGCCGCATATAAGATAATCAACAGAAGAAAGATATCTACGTATGCCCCCCACGATATTACGCCTCCCCCGCGTGGCAGAGGCCGATCTTTCCAAAACAACAGACAGAGTACACTGGCTGAGCACCAGATTCCACACCGTCCTTCGCCATCCCATACCACAGCTTCAAGTGACGTCCTTCACCCGGTAACAACACAGGATCAGCAAGTTTATCCTCTCTGCTGGCATCACTCCGTTTACGGTAATACAGCCAGGAATTGCCGTTCACCCTGTGCAATGCGCCCAAACACACACGGCGGGCCGCTATATGCGCACCGGTCTGCACTGTGACGTCAAGTCGCCTAACAGATCACAGGCTAGTACTTCCGAATTATTCTCTCAGACGTTTGTATATCCAGGATTAGCTTCTCAGAAATGGTTTTTAGTGGGCACTGGTGCCAATGTGAGCGTCATTCCATTTTCAATGGTCACTTCTACAATCACGCATTCGCCTCACCAAATCAGAGCAGCCAACAATTCCTCATTAAAGGTTTATGGTGTAACGCAACTTCGCATTTACTTCGATGATACACATAATTATGAATGGACATTTTCGGTACTAGAAATCGACGAGCCAGTATTAGGTTTAAGATGGCTCTGAGCACCATGGGACTTAACATCTATGGTCACCAGTCCCCTAGAACTTAGAACTACTTAAACCTAACTAACCTAAGGACAGCACTCAACACCCAGTCATCACGAGGCAGAGAAAATCCCTGACCCCGCCGGGAATCGAACCCGGATGCGGGAAGTGAGAACGCTACCGCACGACCACGAGCTGCGGACCCAGTATTAGATTTGGACTTCTTAACTGCTCATAGCTTTTCTTTGGACTTAATTACACCTGCCCTCTGCTCGGTGGATTTTAAACAAAAATTTTCGGCGAGATTTTCCCCATCCACGCCGACAGAATGCAGCTCGAACACGTCCTGTCAACAAGACAAAGAGACAGTTTCTATTCTATCTGAGGAGGTCAAAGCTGTCGTTGTGAACTTAGTTACGCAACGCCTTGAAATCGACCAACTGTCCGAAGACAATGCAAAGCTACTTCAACGTTGTGATGTCCTGACTGATGAATTGCGCGGGTTTAGAGAGGAGATCAAGATTAAAAGTAATAACACGCACGAAACTACACGGGACCTGCATACCGGACCGCTGTTTATACGCAACCACAGCAGCGCCTGCCACGACCCGGACAGCGAAGACGGCAACCCGCCCAGCAACCCCCCACCCTCCGCTTCGACCGTCCGCCTTTCATCAAAACACAGAGGCGACAGCTGTTACAGGCGACGCCGCACATGCGCGCGCAACGATTCCTTCGTACAGTAACACCATAGTCAATGAAACCCCGCCGACTGTCGCACAGCGCAGTTCCGCGGACAACACTGCAGCTTTCACTGAATTACCGTTCAATGATAACGTATTTCAGGTTAGTTCCCTTTCATACTTACCGCACACCCATGATAACGTCGCTCCTACATGCGTCCCTCCACGTATTTCGGCCACATCTATTCACAAAATCAAGGCCATTACTACGGGTGCCTGTCACAGGCTTAACACAACTGAGGGACCGCCTGTCCGTTCTCGCCCCCGACGCCTCAATGCAAAAAAACATACCGCTGCCAAAGAATGTATTAATGAACTTTTACGCTTGGGTATAGTCCGCCCCTCGGACTGTTCGTGGTCTTCCCCAATACATGTCGTTCCCAAATAGGTCAATTCCTTTCGACTCTGTGGAGACGGTAGGCGTTTGAACGCCAGAACAATACTTGGTAACTACCCTGTCCCACACCTCCACGATTTTTCACAATCCATGTTCGGTGCCAATTTTTTCTCTGTATTAGACTGCAAAAAGGCATACCATCAGATTCCGATGCACCCATACGATATCCCCAAAACCGCTATCATCACCCCATTTGGACTATATGAATATTTGTTTATGCCTTATGGATTGAAGAATGCCGCCCAGACTTGGCAAAGATTCATTGACACCATTCTACGTGGCCTTAATTTTTGCTATGCCTACCTAGACGACATTATTATTTTCTCCACCACTGCCGAGGAACACAAAAAACACCTCCAACAGGTTTTTGATAGATTGGCACGACACGGAGTTGACATTAATCATGACAAATCCCAACTGTAGAAGCCAGAGGTTATTTTCCTGGGACATTTGGGCAATAATGAGGGCATTCGTCCCACCTCAGATAGATTACAACAAATACTTGACCTTCCCCTCCCTCAAACCTATAAAGAGTTACATAGATACCTCGAAATGGTAAATTTTTTTAGACTCCACATTCCACATGCGGCATCTCTTCAAGCCCCTCTCACTGAGGCCTTAAAGGGAAAGAATACCACAGGTGACAGACACACAGAATGGGATCAGACCATGCAGCGAGCCTTTGACTCGCTTAAGTATGCCTTGGTGAACGCTATTACCCTGTCTCACCCTCACCCTGACGCCTCCCTGACAATAACCACAGACGCTAGCGATAATGCCATTGGCGCAGTTTTGCAACAGACCCTACCAACAGGTACTACACCCCGGTGTTTGTTTTCAAAAAAGCTCACCGAAACGCAAAGAAAGAGGTCCGCACTTGATCGTGAACTTTACGCCATTTATGAGGCCATAAAGTACTTTTGTACAGATATTGAAGCCCGACTTATGACAGTTTACACAGATCACAAGCCCCTTGTTGAGGCTCTCTGCAAACCAGCATTAGATGTACTACCCAGAAGGTTTCGCCATATGGATTTGGTATTACAATATGTTTCAGACTTTCAATATATCAGGGGTAATGACAATGTTGCAGCAGACTACCTGTCACGCCTGTCCTCCCTGAAGACAGCTATTGATCCTCACCGCTTAACACGAGCTCCAGCTATCCGACCCAGAGATACAGCACCTTCTCGCTGACTCTGATACTTCCTTACAAATTGCTCTACTTCCCTTCCCTAATGATGATTGCTCTTTGTATTGTGACATTAAAACAGGTCATCCTCGTCCTATAGTCCCTAATGCTCTTAGGAAAGATGTTTTCGACACAATCCACAATCTCGCTCACCCGAGCACTCACGCGACTACGCGCCTCATTAGAGAGAGATACGTTTGGCCTAATGTAAAAAGAGATTGTAATTGGTGGGTGAGAGCATGCATACCTTGCCAGAGAGCCAAAATACACAAACATACCAAGCCCCCATTAGGCAAATTTACTGTGCCATCAGGTAGATTCCGTTATGTCCATTTGGACATCGTCGGTCCGTTACCGATATCTAACAACTTCCGTTACTTACTGACCATGATAGATTGTGCCACACGTTGGGTCGAGGCTATCCCCATCGCGGACATTACGGCTGACACTGTAGCTAATGCTTTTGTCCACCATTGGCTTTCTCATTTTGGGTGCCCTACTTCACTTACCACAGACCAGGGGAGGCAGTTTGAATCTAATCTGTTTAATCACCTCTGTCAACTGTGTGGTATCAACAAATTCAGAACTACAGCCTATCACCCGCAATCTAATGGCCTAATAGAACGATGGCACCGTACCCTGAAGGTCGCTCTCATGTGTCATTCTTCCTCTTGGACAGAGGCACTCCCCTGGGTCCTTTTAGGTTTGAGGACAGTTTTCAAAGAAGACCTTAAAGCGTCAGTTGCTGAGATGGTATACGGAGAAAATCACGCACTTCCGGCGGATTTTCTTGATGATCCTCCTCTACTTCCCGAGGATCAACTTCCCGAGTTGGTACGACAGGTTCGACAGCATATCACCAAGTTACGTTTTCCGCAACCTCGATCACATGCTACCCTTCCGGTTTTCATTCACCAACACCTCAGTTCTTGTAACTGTGTGATGCTTAGAGAAGATGCCGTGCATCCACCCCTTGCTCCACCCTACACTGGCCCATACCGGGTCCTGTCACGCTCTGAAAATACTTATACGATCCTCTTTAAGAACAAACCATCTGTCGTGTCCGTTGAGTGCTTGAAACTAGCATGGATCCTTAACGACACAGACATACATGATAATGAATTTGTTTTGCAGGAAACTTCAGAGGTCTGTCCTCTCCCTTCTCCACAAGCTAATCAAACACTCTCTGCAAGTCAAGGCCCCCCCTCTTCTATACTTCACGCCTCCGAGTGCCAGCAGTAATGAACTAGTGTTTCAAGTGAACTTGAGTGACTATGTTGTGGGCTCTACAAAAATACAACTTGTGGACACTTTTCTTTTTTTATTTGAAATTCAAAACAATTCTGTGCCATCTGACCAGAAAGACATTACAGTGCTTCAATGTGGCTCCGGGTACTTCACAAAATGACATTTCAGCCTATGTAGACTCCAATAATTTTTTATTTATAAGAGTAACCCCCCTTCTCCTTCGTCTTCCCTGAATCCTCCTACCCCTATTGCTATCACCCGTGCTGGCCACACCGTACGGCCACCTCTCAGACTTCAAGATTACGTCATGCCTTAAATGTTTACCTTCCCTTTATCACTTACTCCTTATCACTCCTCCTATGCACTCCGTGCTCCTCGGGGTGGGGGGGGCTCTGTGGCAGAACTGCCAGAAAATATTAATATCTTTGCTTTTTTGTACTTCGTTTTACTTACTTTGATTGTTGACTAGTTGGTGTGAGACATTTGTCATGACTGTTACCGTGATTGTCGAAAACTATTTCTTTGTGTTTTGATTTATCTTGTGCCAATAAAAATATTACATCGTGAAAGTAAATGGTGTTTTCTGTGTTATAAGTATAACACTCGCCATAAGTCCCACAAAAACTATCCTGTTTGCCGATGACACCAGCATATTGCTCACTGGATCCAGTCCAGAAACTTTGCGGTCCACAGCAGAAAGTTCTATGAAAAGACTTTCTGACTGGTTCACAAAAAAGAAACTCATTATAAATACTGAAAAAACTGTGTGTGTCGATTTTCATTTAATTCCTCCAACTAATCAAATGTCTATTCAAGCCCAATTAAAAAATGATCCCCTAGAAAATCTAAGTGTCACAAAATTCTTGGGCCTTTGGGTTCAGCAAGACTTAAAGTGGGACACACATATAAATAACTTGTGTAGAAAATTATCATCTGTGTGCTATGTCCTAAGAATTTCAAAGGCTACAACAAGCAAAACAACAGTACTGCAGGCATACTATGCACAGTTCCACTCACTGATCCGATATGGAATCACTTTCTGGGGATACTCAACTCACAGTTTAAAGGTTTTTAGAATGCAAAAAAGGTCTTTAAAAATAATTTGTGGCCTTAAAAAGATGGAGTCCTGTAAATCCCATTTTACTGAGCTTGGTGTTCTAAATGTTCCAAGTTTATTCATTTATGAAACTATCTTGTTCACTAGCGACTACCTCCTGAAAACAGGCAAACTGCTACAGAACAAAAATGTACACAACTATAGTACCAGAAGGGAATCAAATATACATCAAAAATATCACAGAACAACCACCTATCAGAGGAGCATAATTAACATTGGTGTAATACTACACAATAAGATACCAGGGGAAATAAAAAATACTACTCATCCAATATTTAAAGCTAAACTAAAGGCATTTCTAATAAAGCACTGTTTCTATTCTGTCAGAGAATTTCTGAATAAGTAACAAAATTAATTGTAATAGGTACCTAATTTTAATTGCTAATACTATGTATTATTGTAACTTATCTTTGACCTGTCCAATATCAATTGTACAATTTGTGCTATATGATAAAACTGGACCAATAAAAAATCACTCAATCAATTAATCCATCAACCATACAAATACCTGGGGGTAACACTTTGTACGGATATGAAATGGAATGATCACATAGGTTAAGTCATGGGTAAAGCAGGTGGTAGACTTCGGTTTATTGGTGGAATACTGAGGAGGTGCAATCAATCTACAAAAGAGGTTGCTTACAAATCACTTGTGTGACCAGTTCTAGAATACTGCTCAAGGGTGTGGGCCCTACACCAAACAGACCTAACAGGGGATATCAAACATATACAGAGAAGGGCAGCATGATGGTCACATGTTTGTTTAATCTGTGGGAGAGTGTCACAGAGATGCTGAAGGAACTGAACTGGAAGACTCTTGAAAACAGACATAATCTATCCCAAGAAAGTCCATTAACAAAGTTTCACGAACCAGCTTTAAATGATTGCTCTAGGAATATATAACAACCCCCCACATATTGATCACATATGGATTGTAAAGATTACATTAGGATAATTACTGCATGCACAGAGCCATTAAAACTATCATTCTTCCTGTGCTCCATCTACAAATGGAACACGAAGAAACACTAATAACTGGTACAATGAGACATACCCTCTGCCTTGCACCTCACAGTAGAGTGTAGATACAGATGTAGATGTAGAAATTTATTGGCTGACAGATGCAGTAATGGACTTCACATCGCCTAATGAAAGAATCAGCATACTGACAATTAAGTCGGCAAACAGGGAATACACAATCATAAATGCACATGCAGCAACAAATGACCACAGCAGGAAGGACCCAGATGCTATTGAGGACTTTTGGACAGTTATGGAGGAGACAATCAAGAAAATACCTACACAATGAACTAAAATTATTCTAGGAGACTTCAACGGAAAACTAGGAAAAGAACAAAAATATAGACACATTACAGGATGATACACACCACACCATGACCAAAATCTAAATGGGAGACACCTGACAGAATTCTGCGAGACCCATGACCTCGAAGTCATGTCAACGAACTTCAAGAAACCCACATCAACACACGAAAGGGCTTCTTTGACTTGGATCACCACAACAACAGAAAGCTAAGATCGTTAGACCAGACCCAGAACATCTAACACTCAACCAAGAGAAAATACGGGAGAGAATTGAGATACGAACAATGCAAAACGGTGAACAGATATCAAGAAAGCTTCAGGAAGCCATGAAATTAACAGCAGCACTGACAACCAGGAAACACTGCTGGTGGAACCACACATGTGATCTACCAATCGAAAAATGAATCAACACCTGGAAGAAGTTCAGTAGCAACAAGATATCAGAAAACTGGCAAGAATTTCTCAAAACACAGCAACAGACAAGTAAAATTATCCGTAAAGAAAAACAAAACTATGACAAACAGAAACTAGAAGAGAGAGAAGCAGACTTCATGAGGAACAACATGAGGAATTTCTACAGGACATTCAAAGGAAACATGATGAAATACCAAGCACCGAATCTTTGCTTTAGGAGACCGGACGGCACACTAGAGACCAAAACTAAGAATAACTGTAATCTCCTAGTGAATTACTTCGAAAAACTCCTAAACACAGGATCACCAACAGACAAAATGGACACAGAGGAATCCACACCAAACCCAGATAGTGAACCGCCATTGATAAAAGAAGTAAGAGAAATCATCAAGAATCTCAAGAACAATGGAGCACCAGGAGAGGATGGAGTCATCGTGGAATTCTGGAAGGTACAAGACCCAGATCTCGCAGAACACATACACAACATCATGAAACAGATATGGGAAACAGAAGACACACTGAAAAAATGGTGCACAGCGCTGATACTCCCTCTACAGAAGGAAGGGGTTAAGTCGGACCCAAACAACTACAGAGACATCTCACTGTTACCTGTCACATATAAGTTACTTCCGAAAGCACTGCTAAAGAGATTAGAGATGCAAACAAACCACCTGATTGATGAATACCAGGCTGAGTTTCGTAAACACAGGTTGTGCGCTGAACAGATATATGGAACCTTAAGATGATACTGCAACACGGACAGAATATAACCATCACCTTCGTTGACTTCAAGAAGGCGTACGACTCAATAGACAGAGAAAGATTTTAAAATCTTGAAAGAATACAGAGTAGATAGGAAGACACTAACAATAATTCAGCAAACACTAACAAACATGACATCTAAAGTGAAGTTCTGTGGAGAGCTCTCAGAACAATTCGAAATCAGAACAGGAGTCAGGCAGGGCGACAGCCTCTCGCCATTGTAATAATGTAATTGTAGTAATGGACAAAATAGTGAAGGAATGGGAAAAGACACAGAAAGGAGTCCTGTTAGGAAAAGTAAGAGTCAAGTGCCTAGCATTTGTAGGCAATTTAGCCATCCTAACAGTGAGACAAACAAAAACAATAAGAGTCATAGAGGAACTACACGAAATCGCAACCAAGACCGGACTACAGATATCTTATGGGAAAACACAGTCTATGGGGCAATATGCAGTAAAGAAAATTTTAAGTACCTAGGAGAAACAATACAGGTTACAGAAAGAAATACAGTATCCAATGAAGAGAAAAGAGTGAAACTAGAGAAGGCCTACAAACTGACTTGGGATCACTACAATAAGAAAGTTATCTCACAAAAGGCCAAGCTATGAAACTACGAGACGGTGGTACTACCAGAAGCACTATATGTAGCTGAGACCACAGTGGTACACGGACATACACGAATCAATCAGATAGAGAAGACGGAACGAAAAATACTCAGGAAAATATTCGGGGCGACGCAAAAAGACTGGCTTTGCATAATGAGGCCAGCTGAAGAGCTGTATGAACACACAGATAAAATAACAGACCAAATCATGAAACGAAGACTACAGTTTTGTGGACACCTCAAAAGAATGGCACCATATAGGATAATGAGACAGATCTGGGACTGGGTTAGCACAAGGAAAAACAACAAATGGATGAATGAAGTAAGAAACGACATGGAACAACTCAATATCACACAAGGAAACAATACAGAACAAAATACTCCTCAGGAATCTGATCAGCAGAAACAAGCTACAAGAGACACAACACAACAAACACAATGGACGGAACACAGGTGACAAGAAAACAGCCAGAGGATGAAGGAACACTGGGCGAACAGGGAAAAAAAGAGAAGCCAAAGAGAACACAGGACCTAAAGTGGACTGAAGAATGGAAGCAGAAACACAGCACACAAATGAGGGAAGTTTGAGCAGAACGTACAGAGAAAACAACAGGGAAATGGGCATGAAGTTTAGTCTAAATGCACTCTTCAAGGGCATAACACAAAAAATGTACATCATTATCCTGTAATCTTACAACACAATACCCATAACTTAAAAGGAGCCAGGAACCAACGATTTTAACAATTATGTAAGAACAGATGAAACATGCTTTTAAGAATTGATGAAACAAGCTTAATGTTGTCAAAGTGTATACGATGAAAAATAATATAGTAAGGAGAGAAGCTATAAGCTGTGAGGAGAGGCTGATAGCTGCATTGTGGTTCTTAGCCATTGACAGACGTTATGAGGACCCCAAACTGGGTGTAGTCGTATACCCAAAATTATTATCTGAAGTGATTCCTGAAATCTGCAACATGATTTATTGTTCACTGAGGAAATGCATATGGCAAAGCAAAACAAATGATGTTCATGTCAACTTTATTAATTTATTTAGATATATAGCATAAAAGATATCCACTAAAAGTTTAAATAACTCATTTAAATTTAGAAGAAGAAAGACTACAAATGGTGTGTGTGTTTGTGGGGGAGAGGGTTGCACGTCATGAAACATATACAGCTGCAGATACTATACCTAAGAAATGAAGAATTTAGCAACCATTAGAACTGTAAAATAAAAGTCCTATATTTTGCTCTAGGAGAAGGATAGGCTGGATTTTTTAAACGCTTCTAACAATGAAGCATGTAAATTTTATGACTAGAAGTATGTTTCAGTTTTTCGGTTGAAAATGAAATCTAAAATATACTCTGGCTGTATTTCGGCTTTTAGATTTCATTTCCAATAAATACAAAATCTAACTGTCTTTATTAAGGGTTTTTAAATTTCATTTCCAATAAGTATCAAAAATAAAACTTAAAACCGAAATACAGTCAACAGACTTTTATTCATAAAATATATATCTTTCACTGTCTGCATGACAGATGAATCCATTATAGATTCCCTAAAAAATGAAACAAATGCCTCATTTCTTGCATCTCTATTGCTATACTTCTCTCATGATGTGTGCCACAAACATTTACAATCTTTAAATTTCTCCAGAAACTCTATCATCAAAGTTTTGTCTGCTACAAACTCTTTCATGTTATCCATATTTGAACAGCATTTAATCCTGCATGCACTGACAGAAGACAAATTGTTTCAGGCTGTTGGCATAACAGCACTACACACTACAAAACTTGTTGGGTGAAGTGATGGTGGGGGTGGTCAGCTAACCTACCACCCAACATGAAAAATCAGTCACTCAACAAGCTCAAACATGTACAATTTGTAGACTGGTCAGCTGATGAATTAGTGGTGTGTGTAGGGCTCAAAAAACTATGAAAATGGACATAACAAAGCAACAGCCAACAAATCAGAACCAACAGTCACCTGTAAAAAACGTGAATGCGGCATCCAAAGACAACCTTACAAATAAGAGGGCATCTGGAAATGCTGCTCGTAAGATATATCCCAGTGCATGTAAGACACCATATACAATAACAAATTCTTAAACTTACATCTTAGTGCAAAAAAAGTATTAGCGAACACATCAAATAAGTGCTCGAACAAAGCTGATGCAATGATTATGAAATCTGTACGTTCACACCAAAAGCAAGTACGAGCAACTAATTGTCAAGGACAGCAGCTGTATTAAAAATTTCACAAGAAGGCAGGAGAAACAAGATACATTTTTCATGTGCAGTCACATTTGAAGTACTGCTCAAGGGATAAAAATGTCATAAAAATTAAGTACTTTATGTTATTTGCAACTAGGTACATGCTCTGATCTATTGTTACTTTCTGTATCTCATGTTTTTATACAGTGTAACGACACAGGTATATGTCACACAGCGTAGGAATTGTTCCATTTCATTTCATAGAAGTTATTTCATTATTTAACCTGCTGCCAGGTACTTTATTATGAATAGTAGGCTAATCACACAGATGTAGATGTAGATTTTTCTGTCGTAACTTAAAAAATATGATCAGTTGCAGGGCAGCTGTAAGAACCTAGCAGGCAATGAGATGACAGAGCACTGAGGGCGCATATGCCATCTAATGGCAGCAGTGTGCAGTAAAGCAGCTTGTCACTGCAACGTGCTGTCATTAGCCAGTGAAGTACGCAACCAATAATCTATAACTGCGTTTTAAATGTATAGGTGTAAATAATGTTTTTTGTATTAATCTCTATATATTGTCTATTAGATCTTAGTTTCGAAAGTATTATGAAACTTTGTAATTAAAGCTGTAACAACTCATGGCTTTAGGATTAAGTTAAAATCTAAAGGGGTGTCCCTGCAGAAGGGTAAGGCGGGAGAAATGTTGCGACAGAAAGTTCCAGAACAGTGCTCTTGGTGAATCAGAATGGTTGTGAAGTAGCGTGTGCTGTACTGTATTGTGTGGTGATTAAAATGAGCACAATCACTGTTAAATGGCTACAGATGGCTGGGAAATTATTGCTATGTACACATAATTCTACAGTATTCAGCAGCTATTTGTCAATCAAGCAGAAGTGGCAATGTTATTACAAGGGCCATTGGGAACTTGCCATTTGCTGTGCAGGAGGCAGACGTTACATTGCAACATCACTGCACTGGCCAAATATTACGATGGGAATTACGGCTTGGAAGAAACTGTGTAAAAGCTGTTAAACCTTTCATTGTTAAAAAAATCTTGTCAAAAGCTGCAATAAGTTGCTCAACACCACAAAAGCACTGAAGTATTTATTTCTAATGGTGAAGTTCAGTATATTCTATTTTTCATAGTGACGGACATGTTGTAAAAGTCATGATTCATTGTCCTCTAGTAAAAGTTAAGTGTTTAAAATCATCAACCTTTATCACAATGTTGTTATTTCACTAGATGTTTAGTATGTTCTTTTCACATACTGTGATATTTAATCAGCAACATTTTCAGATCATAAGCTGGTTATACGTAGGCCTGTACAAAGTGTTTAAAATTATTATTGCCATATTAAGCAAAGCACCAGATTGTGTACAAATCACCAGCTATTTTACTAAATTGACATACATAATAAAAGCAATTGCAGAAGAAGACAACAAAAGGTGTTGTGCAAATTTAAAAAAGATTAATACTGTGGTGTTCAGAACATACAATTTCACTGAGTCATGGCGTGTGACAAACTAAATTTATGTTTCAACAAAAGTGCAGGAAAGCGTTTTTGTTACATTGCATTGAAGTATTATTCATTTCAAAAATTCTTCCTGTTGAAAATTATGAGGAAACATCAGTGTAAACATTCATTTTCAGTCAGTGGTCAATCCTGCGTAAAGACAATGTTAAAGAAAGATGATTATTAGTTACAAAAATTACAAATATCACCTCCACAGTAGCTATGTACCTTCAATGCTTATCAGGATCTTTTCACTCAACATTTCAGTGTTATTTTACATAAACGTGCAAAGTTTATCAAGATGGCGTCTCATATAGAAGTACTTATGAACCGCTCAGTGAAAAGTAAATTCAGTGCATCTGTAAAGTGTATATTGTGCAGCGGCATTGTTTGTAAAGGGATCAGAATTTGTTCTACATTCCAAAAATGGTACCATACAGAATGTTTTGGCATTAGTACCATTAATAACTCTATTTGCAAGTGTGGTGTGTTGTCGTGCAATGGTCGTCAGACGGCAGTCAAAATGTTTACCAAGGGACAAAATGAAAGTATTTGGACTTCTCTGCAACGTGATATGGAAATGTGTGAACGGTATTCAGATATATTAAAAAATATGATGAAAACCCTTCATAGTAATTACGACAATATGAGAGACAATAACAACTATGAATATGTTAATACAAACAACACCAACAACTGTGACTATGTTATGCATTGTAAACAGTGTGAAAACACATTCCATACAGTAGTAAACAGTCATCTCAGTGCACGTGAAACAATCTTGGTGCATGTGAAACAGAAATAAGTGCACGGAAGCGTGAAACATATACTGAAAGCAGTACAAACATACATGCACAAGTGGCCACAATGTTAAGTACGCAGAATGTGAAGAAGACAATAACACCTAAAGGTACTGTGAACTGTGTACATAAACAGGTTCAAATAAGAAACTTCCTGGCAGATTAAACTTCCTGGCAGATTAAAACTGTGTGCCCGACCGAGACTCGAACTCGGGACCTTTGCCTTTCGCGGGCAAGTGCTCTACCATCTCATTCAGGTTCAAATAACTTTGCAAGCTCCCAGACATAATGTGACAATACACTCTGATAGCCATGGACGTGGCCTTGCTGAAATCTTACGTGATAATTGTTGTGTAAATGCTTCTTCCATTATAAAACCAAGGGCACCCATGGTGGAAATCACACGGAACATAAATGATGAAAAATTCTCCAGTTCGAGTCAATACGCAGTCATAATTGGGGGCACTAATGATGTGCACATGAACGAGTTATCCAAAGCCACTAAAAAAAAAAAAAAAAAAAAAAAAAAAAAAAAAAAAAAAAACTTTGAGCGCTGCAAGAATAATACAGCAATTATTGTTGTTGGAATTCCACATAGGCACGACCTTATGAATGTTTATACAATGAATAAAGATATCACTAAGGCCAATCGACAGTTTGGGAAGATCTGCAAAGCATTCCAGAATTCACATTTCCTGTCTACAGATTCTCTGGAGAGAGAACATTTCACACAGCACGGTCTACATCTTAACAGCAAGGGAAAAACGCTACTAGGACAGAAAATTCAAAACTTACTTCACTCATTTAACAGATGCATGAACAGTGAACCTTTTGCTGTTCTGCCTCTGATAGACCAGTCTGCAGTATCTTCTGCAACACAAAAATTGTCATCAGAAATGGAACAGGCAATACCAGCGGTATCAGCAACGACAGTATCTACTACACCCCCAGAAGCTTTAGAAACCACCCGCCCCTTGTGTAAAAGAAGATTTGTTTCCACCAGGCCATCTGAAGGATTTTTTATTCAAGACAGGCAGCAACTAAACAACGAGGTGAGCAGTGTGAGGGATTCGAAAGACAACATATCATTAACTATATTATATCAAAATGTCCAGGGTCTAATTAAAGGATATTTCAGTTTTATGTATAAGTGAGCACTGGCTAAAAGAAAACCAAGCTTGTACAGCCAGAATAACAGGATTCAAAATTATCAGTAGCTCTTGTAGAGAGAATTTTAAAGGGGGAGGAACATGTATATGTGTGAAGCAAGTAATTGAATGTAAAGAAATTAAACTCAGTAAGATAAAACACATTGAAAAAGAGTTTGAATACAGTATGTGCAAACTTATAGAACCCAAAATAATTATTGTGTGCATATATTGTTTCCCATCAGGGAACTTTATGACTTTTTAGAGAGTTTTGAAAGACTTTTTAGTGAATTAAGACATTTTACACAGAGCATTATTGTACTAGGTGATTTCAATGTCAACTTTAAAATGAACTATCAAAAAAGTATCAAAACTAACCAATTTGTTATATTCACAAAATTTAGCACCATCTGTCCATGAATGCACCAGATATTGAAAACACACTGAAACAATAATAGACCAAATATTTTTTGACTTGCAAAAGCTAGATCATTTTATTGAAGTAACTGACACAGGGTTCTCGGACCACAAAGCAATAAAACTCTATATAAATAATGTACTGGACACAAATTCTAGAATACATGAGAAATATATCTACAGAACATGTATCAATGAGGATAATATTAGGGTTTTTAATTATTTATTAAAAAACAGACTGGGATTTAGACAAACTCGACACCGTGGATATGAAATTTGAGTCATTTTTATCTTGTTATAAACATAACTATGAAATTGCATTCCCTCTTAAGAAAAACAGGGGATACATAAATCTGGATAGTGACTTAGAAAGCTAAGTAAATCAGCCAGGCTAAATCCAGCTCTGAAACAGTATGTCACCTATTACAGAAAATTGTACAGGAAAGTCATTAATGCAGAAAAAAGTTACATAATGACTCATACATCAGTAGAAGCAAGGGTAACAAGAAAATGAAATCAGTTTGAATGTGATAAATACAACTGTAGGCAGAAGTAAAGTGAGAGACAGCAGCTTTGCTATTAAAAGTGAGGACAAAACTATAAGTGATCCTTGCAACACAAAGTAGAAATAACAAAAGAAGCAGCAGGAAAATGGTTTAGAGATAACTGTTTATTTGTAAATGAGAAACAAACAGAATGGATGAATTTCAGCCACGTATCGAATAAAGCAAAGCCCAATATGGTTTTGAAACTTGGTGAACAGAAGATTTTACAACTTCAAACACAAAATTTTTAGGTATCATCTAGCTAAGATGGCGGCGAGTATAGACGTTATAGTAAACTGCTCCGTGAAATTTAGTAGTATTATTGATATAAATTGCGTATTGTGCAATGAAGAGGTTATAGAAGGTATCAGATTGTGTCCAGTGATTAATAAGTGGATTCACTCATTGTGTTTGTGTAAAATAAATACGACAGATCACTCATGTTGTTGTGGCCAGGCGCAGTGTGATCCACAAGTAACTGCTCTCACGAAATTTTTAAATGGTCACAATGAATCCGTTGAAGATTGTTTGAAACAGGATTTACAGAATGCAAGAAAATACGTCCTCGACATTGAAAAAGTGGTAAGTTCTTTTGAAAAAAGAAGAAACTCGGAAGAAAGTGTTATGTGTAATCGTTTCCCTAATCCTATAGAAACGATCCATTCAAAACATCATGAACCTATGTTAACATTATTCTCGGCAAATACTAACAAGTGCAGCAAGCTGTTATTATACAGGCCTACTGAACAATTAAATACTGCGAGTGTGATGTTTAAGTCTGCCAATGAGTTTAACTTGTAAATCTACAGGGAAGAAACTTAATGTCAATCCAGTGCCAAATAAAAGTGAAATATGTATATTAGGAGATAGCCATGCCAAAGGAGTAGCCAGTATAATGATAGCTATGCAATCTCGCTACAAAATTACTAGTGTTGTGAAATCAGGTGCACCTCTTGGCGAGATTGTGAAAAACTGTGAAAAGCTAACAAAAAATTCCTCTGTCTGTGTTATAATAGGTGGTGCAAACGATGTTTATCGTAATGAAAGCCATCATGCAACAAGAGCACTCAAAGAAACTTTGGAAAAACTCTCACATATAAAAGTTTTCGTGCTTAGTGTTCCACATAGGCATGACTTAATAAGTAGCTCGTGTGTTAACCTAGAAATTAACAAAGTCAACAGGAAAATAAGAAAACTCTGCTGCAGTTTCCCACAGGCTACCTTTATTGACGCAAACAGCATGGAGAGAGCTCACTTTACAAAGCATGGTATGCACAGGAACACACAGGGAAAGGAAGCTATGTGCAAACAATTGTTAAATTCTATTAACTGCAACACAGTGGAAGGTCGTGCTGTAATCCCTCTGCCAGTATGCTTAGTAACAAAAACGAAGAAAATGAATGGATCAGAAGTTTCAGTACCTAGATGCTCAGATGATTCTGTTTCTTCACCAAACAGAGATAACTCAATGGTTACATGTACTGCAGAAGAAGAAAAGGCAGCATTTCCACTCTGTGAACCTACAGCAACACCACTTGTGCACCTGCCTACATACAGTTCGTCAAAAATATCACTGCCAGCAGAGACACCAGCTGCAACAGCAGTACAACCCCTGGAGCCTACAGCAACAGCAATCTTATCCCCACCTGCAAGCAAGTCAATAGCTTCATCATCTCCAAGGGAATTGACAGCATCAGCTCAAGGTAAATCAACAAGCAAGTCATCAGTTTCATCATCTTCAGTAAAGAAGGAAGCATCTACTGAAGAAAAATCGACATCATCACAGAGAACAGGAGGTAAACGTAAAGTTGTGTGTCCTCCTCATCTGAAGGATTTTTTAACCACAGGCACGAGAAAGAAGAAACCACCAAAATAGGTAATAATCCAAACAACTTCTCCATTTTTCATCAAAACATAAGGGGAATAAGAAGCAAACTAGATCAATTAGAAGTTAACATAAATAACAAAAACTTTATGAACAATGCTCAGATCTTATGTTTCTCAGAACACCATATTACAGAAGGAATTGAAATGTTACATATAGACAGTTATAGCCTTGCCACCTACTACTGTAGAGATAGCATGAGAAAAGGTGGAGTAGTAATTTTCATTAAGAATAATTTAACTTTTAGATCTGTAGATGTGAGGAAATATTGCAGTGACCAACAGTTTGAAGTGTGTGCAATAGAAGTGACATTAAACAGTTCCAAATTAATAGTAGTTACAGTGTACAGGGCACCAGGAACCAATTTCACAGTCTTTATGGTTCAGTTAGAATTGTTACTATCAACCTTATTTTCTAAAAATAATGACATTATCTTACTTGGGGACTTTAATGTCAACTTCGCAATGGAATGCAACAACAAAGTAGAGCTCCAGAATTTGCTGAGTTCCTACAATCTTACATCAGTGGTTGACTTTCCTACTAGGATCACACCTGACTGTCAATCTCTGATAGACAATATATTTTTAGATGTAAATTTATACCAGAACTTCACTGTCACTGCAATAGTAAATGGCATATCAGACCATGATGGACAGCTCCTCACTCTACATGACTACAGACCTGTCAAGAAAGCAGTCCCATCCTGGAAGGCAATCAGACTTATGAACAAAGAGACCCTGGAATTTTTTAACCATAAGCTGCAGCATGAAGATTGGAATTCAGTTCGCAGAGTAGATGATGCTGATACAAAGTTCAACATATTCATAAATGAATTCCTATCCCACTTTGAAGAAGCTTTTCCTAAAAAGTTTGTTAGGAACAATATTTCCTCGTCCTTAAAGAAGCCATGGATCACAAAGGGTATTCGAGTGTCATGTAAATATAAGAGAGAACTTTATGTTGCAACCAGAGGGTCAAGGGACAGAGAATTAATCAGCCATTATAACATGTATTGTAAAATCCTAAAGAAAGTTATTCAGACATCAAAAGCACTGTATTATGTAAAAGAAATTGATAACTCCAATAATAAAATGAAGACTGTCTGGCAAATAGTTAACAAGGAGACAGGGAACAATAAAAAAAGAGCTGTAGAAAACTTCATAATCAAACATGAAGGGAATCTTGTGCAAAATCCTGAGATCATAGCTGAAATCTTTAATAAACACTTCCTGTCAGTGTCTGAGCAAATAGGCTGCAAGGGTTCTGTGAATGATGCCCTGACCTTTTTGCGAAATGCTTTCCCTAACAAAATCATCCAAATGCATATTAGACCTGTTACAGTATCAGAAATTGAAAGAACAATTGCCTCCATGAAAACCAAGAACTCCTGTGGAGTAGACAATATTTCTAGCAAATTGTTAAAGCAGTGTTGTACTTCTGTAAGCAATATACTGTGTCATATTTTCAATGCCTCTTTGCAGCAAGGAATTGTTCCTGATAGACTAAAGTATGCTATCGTGAAGCCTCTCTTTAAGAAAGGGGAGAAA
Source organism: Schistocerca nitens (assembly GCF_023898315.1). Taxonomy (NCBI): domain Eukaryota; kingdom Metazoa; phylum Arthropoda; class Insecta; order Orthoptera; family Acrididae; genus Schistocerca; species Schistocerca nitens. The sequence continues at coordinate 42,186,676 of NC_064622.1, forward strand.
ACTGATGTTAAAAATTTCAGACCAATATCTCTCCTGTCTGTGTTTTCAAAGGTACTAGAAAAGCTCATGTATTCTAGAATTTTAGAACACCTACATAAATTCAATATTCTCAGCAAACATCAGTTTGGTTTCCGGAAAGGTCTGTCAACTGAACAAGCAATATATGCTTTTATAGATAAGGTTTTGGAATCTCTAAATGAGAAAATGGTGACAACAGGGTTATTTTGTGATTTATGTAAAGCCTTTGACACTGTCAACCACCAAATACTGTTACTGAAGGCAGACCATCTAGGAATAAGTGGTGTAGCAAACAACTGGCTTCAGTCATACCTGACAGAGAGGAAACAGAAAGTAGTCTTAGATAAGTCAGACAATTTGTGTGGTGGAATGATTTCATCGGAATGGAGAGACATAAATTGTGGAGTTCCACAGGGCTCTATTCTTGGTCCTTTACTGTTCCTGTTATTTATAAATGATTTACCTTATTCTTCAATGATTCAGTGCAACTTTACCATCTTTGCAGATGATACTAACATAATGGTTAATGGTCTTAAATGTGAAAATGTTCAAGAGTCTGTTAATACTATTCTTATAGATTTAATGAAATGGTTTACTGCAAATGGTCTTTCACTTAACCTGAGTAAGACTAATTATATTCAGTTCACCCCAACTGCCAAAACTGAGGAAGAAATGACTGTTAAATATGCCACACAGGTCATAGAAAGAGTGGAAGTAACAAAGTTTCTAGGCGTGAAGATTGACTGTAGAGTAAACTGGTCCCATCACATTTTAGATCTTTACAAGAGACTCAGCTCTTCAGTTTTTGCAATGCGAATCATCTCTGTCAGTGCAAACTTAAGCATTAAAAAAGCTGCATACTATGGTTACTTCCATTCTTTGATGGCATATGGAATTATTTTCTGGGGAAATCAACCTCTTGCAAAGAAAATATTCATTGCTCAGAAGCGTGTTGTAAGAGTGATGTCTGGTGTAGATCCTAGATGCAGCTGCAGAAGCCTATTCCGGAATCTGGGAATTCTTACAACTACTTCTCAATATATATACTCACTTATGTGTTTCATAAGTAAAAACACTGATTTATACAAATGTAACAGTGAATACCATCAGTATAACACAAGGAGGAAACATGATTTCCACACTGAAGGTAAAAATTTGAAGATTGTGCAGAAGGGTGTACAGTCCTCTGGTATAAAGATATTTAATGCTCTTCCTCCAGAAATCAAATGTGAAATTGCCAACAAATCTACATTTAAAGAGCTTCTGAGGCAATTTCTTTTAGCCATGTCATTTTACAGTTTGGAAGAGTTTATGAAACACAGTGAGAAACGGCCTTAAAATAAGATGTATTATCATATAAATTGAACATTAAGCTGAACATTCTTGTCACATATGTAACTCTTTTAGTGTTAACTGCTTATATTTAACAGTCTGGGTTATATGACCTTTTCAGGTTTAATTTACTTTGTTTTATACCTGTAATCTGTAGGTCTAAGGATTCTCATTCCATTATATTGTGTTATGGATCATTGTAGTGGTTAAGTAACTTTATATTCTTTACCTGTAAACATAGTGTACAAGTACTTGTCATTGACAATGTAAAAATTGACACACACTACATCCATGTGAAATTGTCACAGTTGGATCCATGGTGTAAGAAATAAATAAATAAATAAATAAAGATGAGCATCTAAAGTGGGATAAACATATTGAAATGCTCAATAAAAAGCTAAGTAAATGCTACTATATACTCAGAATGCTGAAAAACCACTGCAGTGAAAAAACAGTAATATGTGCTTATTATGCTCTTATGCATAATCTATTGCAGTATGGTGTCTTATTTTGGGGCAATTCGAGTCTGGCAAACCGGTCATTCATTATTCAAAAACGAGCATTAAGAATCATGAAAGGGGCTGCACCAAAAGAACCCTGCAGGGAAATTTTCAAAGAATTTCAAATAATGTTGCTTCCATCTTTATATATCTATGAAAGTATCTCCTTTTTCAAATCTCATCCCCAATTTTCTTCTTTAAATAGGGAGTGCCATGACTACCCAACAAGACACAGGAATGATTTCCACAGAGAAACACACAAAACAGCCCAATATCACAAAAGTGCAATACATCACCCCAAAATCCTTTTTAGTGCTCTTCCCTTAAGCATCAAAAAGACAGAAAAGTTTTACATTTTTAAAAATGGGCTTAAAAAAATGTTATTGCTACAGATAATACACTCCTTCAAGATAAGATGGCATCAGTAACAGCAGTGTGTGATAGTTTCTCTCAAGAAAACAGTAATTCTAAAGTAATCATGTGTGTAATCTGTAATTCAAATGTGCAAAATGGTTTCAGACTTTGCTTAGAATCACAATTATGTTTACATTCTGTGTGTGTGAGATACATTACTGCAAAAACTGTGTTTTCATGTGAATGTGATCAGGGAAGTTGTAACGGATTTAATGCTATGTTAGTCGCTTATGTTACTGGACGAGAAATTAATGTGTTACAAAGTGTGTTGTATGAATTGCAAAGTGCTAAAAAAACAATAAAAGTCCTAAAAGCAAAGCTTCATGAATGTGAATTGAATGGAGTATCATCACTTAACACAAACTCCGAAATCTACAGCACATCTACTCTTCCTAAAACGAGTGTAAATTTTAAAAAATATGAACCAAAAGCAACTAAAAAGATCGCTGTACAAAGCAGATACAATGCTCTGGAAATATGTGACGAAATAAAATCTTGTGGCGAGAAAGTGGAAGTAGTAAGTGTCATGAGAACTGAAAGTAAACAAGCCTCCAAAAAGTTGGTCACACCTAACATACAAGCAACTGTTAACAAAAACCTCGAGCGAAAACTTCACAACTCAGCCATAATGTGCTCAAAACGTTAAAATCTGTTAATAATATAATACACAGATACTGTGAAAAGAAAGAAGATCATATAATAGACTGCGAAACTTCGGAAGACTTGAGCACAACAAATAATGCTTTTACTGTATATATACTTGCCGACAGTCTCGGAAAAAGACTGGCAGAAATCCTATATAACCCAGGATAATAAAACCTGATGCTCCACTGAAAGAGATCATCAATAACACCAAAAATCTGAGTATCAAGATAAAGAAAAATGACTGTGTTCTAATCCTAGGGGGCGGAGTACACGTCCGCTGCAAAGATGTATTATCAGCAAGATGAGTGCTAAGAGAGACACTCGAAAAGCTCAAAAATTTACATGTGATGGTAACCAGCATTCCATATGATTTTTTTAACAAATCTTGTGTTAACGAAGAAATAAAAAAACTAACAGACTGCTTCACAAAATAACAAAGTGTTACGTAAATTCAACATTTGTCCAGCTAGATTTCAGAAAACAACATTTCATAAACAGTGGAGATCTCCTAAATAGAGCAGGACAACTGTATTTCTGTGCTCAAATTATGAAAACGATAAATAATCTCAATGATCAACACAAACTGCCTGGTATCCTCACCATAGCAGTAACTGAGCAAATGGAAATTTGCAAGGAAACGCCTAAGATGAGAGAGATACCTAACATACTGGTACCAGTATCTGAAAGAGTGGTAGAATATGGGGTACCAGCAGAAATGTTAGGAACATCCAGCAGAGTTGAAGAGGAAACAATTTCTTCAGATGAGAAAGCCTACAAACCTAGTGCAAACTCATGTGCACCTGAAACCTCCAAGGATGAAGCTGTCAGCACATTCGACACACTTAATGCCTCATGCTCACCTGTAACTAGAACTGCAACCACACTAACAGCCAAGAACCATTCTACTAGATACAGAAACCCATCAGCTGCTCTGCAGACATCCCAAAGGAAGAGCCTCAGGATAAGAAGAGCTGCTGTGCGTAGTGACTATTTTTTATGGGATCTTCGCAATTCGAAGAAGAAGAAAAGACAGAATCTTTACAGTGTCAGCAACAAGAAATTACAAAGGTAAATAGTGCAGCAAATCCACTACATGAAACTTTAACAGTTGTATACCAAAATGTGCAGGGACTAGAAAGTAAATTAGCTGAAATAGAAGTTCTATTAACTGACTATCTAAAAGACATTAACATACTATGCATAAGTGAGCCCTGGGTAGCAAATTTTGTAGAATCAACCATAAAGGGGGTGGGACATGTATTTATGTTAGGACAGGGGTAGAATCAAAAGAAATTAAATGTAAACTAAAATGCATAGAAAAAGATTTTGAATACAGTATATGTGAGCTAACCAATTAAAAATTACTATTGTGTGTTTGTACCGATCACCATTGGGCAACTTTGCCATTTTTATGGAAAACCTTGAGGGACTACTGAATGAACTTAAACATAATGTAATTGTTCTTGGTGATTTTAACGTTAACTTTAAAAATTATTGTAGTAAACAACAGCAACTGTGCAATCTGTTTTTGTGTCATAATATGATGGCAACTGTAAATGAAGTTACCAGATGCGGAAATATGTCTGAAAATATAATAGATCAAGTATTTATAAACAAGGACAAGTGTGAATATAACACTGAAGTAATTGACACTGGTTTCTCGAATCACAAGGGTATCAAATTGAGTTTAAATGTCACATCTTACAAGGACCCTGTTATCAATAACAATTACAGACAAAGGAGATTTATAAGTGATGACAGCATAAGAATTTTCAATTACATTCTGGAAAATAATAACTGAGGTAGTGAATCAAGTGGTGATGTTAACACAAAGTTTGACTCATTCCTTGAAAGCTACAAACACTGCTTCGATGTTGCCTTTCCTATAAAAAGAGTCCAAACTAAACATAAAACCAAAATATGGGTTACACAAGGGCTTATAAAGCCATCAGACACTCTCAGAAAGTTAAATAAATCAGCCAGGAAGAATGTAGCACTGAAAGCACATGTGAAATGTTATAGAAGCCTGTACAAGAAAGTAATAATTGCAGCTAAGAAGCTTGATAATGATTCGTATATTGAGAAAGGTGACAACAAAATGAAGTCAACTTGGGAGGTAATAAATAAAAATATAGGTAGACACAAAAGAAAAGATAACAGCTTTGTCATTAAAAGTGGGGGTAAAACTGTTACGGACCCACTTCAGATTGCCAACATATTTAACAAACATTTCACAAATATAGGCATAAATTTAATTAAAACTAAATGCAATTCCAATAGCAAGGTAAAAATCCCCATGAATGACATGACAATGTTCCTTTATCCAGTAACTGAATCAGAGGTACTAAATGCTATAAATAAGTTAAAAAATAAAATGTCATGTGGGTGTGATGGGATTCCTGACAAAATCATCAAGCAAAGTGCAAGAAACATGGCCTCACATCTCACTGAAATTATAAATGAACCTTTTAAGACAGGGGCGTTTCCATCAAAACTTAAAATCTCAACTATAAAGCCACTTTACAGGAACGGTGATAAATATGATGTTAGTAACTTTAGGCCTTTATCAATGTTGTCAGGTTTCTCAAAAATTATAGAAAGGGTAATGTATCATAGACTATAATTATTTCTTATTAAGAATAGAATATTGGTTAATGCGCAAAATGGTTTCCGTAAAAATAAATCAACTGAAACAGCTATCTTCAACTTTTTGTAAATTGTTCTAAATTCCATAAATAGAAAGGAAGTAAATTGTGGATTGTTTTAGATTTATCAAAGGCCTTTGATGTCATCGACCATAAGTTACTGCTGAGGAAGTTATATGCCTATGGGATACGTGGAGTTGCCCACAAATGGTTTGAATCGTATCTGTCGGACAGGTATCAGAAGGTGGAGATAAGCCATGCAGATAGGACATATTCATCAAGATTTGAGAGAGTTTTGTATGGAGTACCCTAGGGATCTGTATTAGGGCCATTACTGTTTTTAATATTTATCAATGACGTACCAAGTGAACTATCTGAAGCAGAGGCAGTACTGTTTGCTGATGATACAAGTTTGTTTGTTAAAGCAAATAGTGAAGCTTACTTACAGGAAAAAGTCACATTAGCAACAGATGAAGCAGACAGATGGTTTAATGAAAACAGACTCATTGTGAATGCCAAAAAAACAACGTGGATCAACTTCAGACATATTACAAATAAAGTAAAAACTGACCTTACAGTAGAACTGGGTAAGTGTAAGATTGAACAAGTATCATTCGCTAAATTCATGGGAGTATGGTTTGATGAACACTTAAGATGGGAAAAGCATGTAATATCACTGAACAAAAAATTAAGTCAAACATGTTATATACTTAGAATGCTTAAAAGTTCATGTAATATTAAAACAGTGTTATGTGTTTATTTCTCATCCATGCACAGTTTATTAAGATACGGTGTACAGTTTTGGGGGAACAACATCTAACAAAACATTCATTTAGACTACAAAAGAAGGCAGTCACAATAATAAAAGGTATAGGATATAGAGACTCTTGTAGGCATGCTTACAAAAAATTAAAAATCATGACACTAGCATCCTTATACATATATGAAAGAATATGTTTCTTAAAAGATCACGAGGAATTTTCTACATTAAACAGAGAATTTCACAACTACGAAATGGGGAATAGGAATGATTTCCACAGAGAAATTCATAAAACAGCTATGTATCACAAATGTTTACTATACCAACCCAAAATCCTCTACAGTGATCTCCCCAAAGAACTAAAAATAATACCAAAACTGCACATATTCAAAAGAGAATTAAAAAACATGTTATTGAGCAATAGTTTTTACAGTATTGAAGAGTTTATGAATCATTGACAATAAAAGTGCAGTTAATATCTCCCTGACATAATAAATATGTGTAATTGCTCACATTTAAATACTTGCTGTTTCTATGAAAGTGTGAAACAGTGTTAATGTAAGAATGGAAATAATCTTTGATATGAGAATCACTAGCTTTTTTTTGTATGTTGTTATCCTACTTGTATATTTTTATGTTAATGTTCTTATAGTTCTATTAAAATTGTAGTGTCTAAGTGACAAGTAAATTCAATTATAAATTTTCATGTACATGTATTTTAAATTGTAATGTTTATTGACAAGTCCTATGTCATTTTGATGATGTACTACAAGGACGCTAATAAACTGAATTGAAATGAATTGTTTTTACAGTGTTACAGAGTAGATGGATTTTCAGACCATAGTGACATAGTGGTCAATGATAATGATAATTCATATTTGAACAAATGTATGTAAAAAGTCTGCTTGTACACACTATAATTAATTAATTATTGTCTGTTCTGGTATTCTCTACTATAGTGGTCAATGACAATGATAAGTCATATCTGAAAAACAAATGTATGAAAAACAGTATGCACTATAATTAATTAATTATTGTTTGTTTTGTTATTCTCTACTGTTCACTGCACGAGATATATATCTGTACATGTTTTACCACCGTAGGCCTATGTTATTAATTTAGTGTATAATTACAAACTCATATAATGTAACATGACAACTCCTATATCATTGTATATGATAAATGTCTGATGCAAGTGTCTTTTGCTGTGGTAACAAAAGTAATACATGTGTAGGATCCATATTGTCCATATGCAATGTATGTTGATACTTCAAAGTTGTTATGACTTAAATTGTGTGCTCTCCTCCCCCTTGTTTGCTTGCCAAGTTACTATATCAGTTCCCATTACTCAAAATTAAAGATTGAGAGGTAAGAGCTTAGCTCTGCAGTGCTTAGAGTGAAATCAACACTGAGGTTTAAAAATCTTTTAGGTTTAAATAAGAATGTAGTTCAAAAATTCTGCTGGGCAACAGAAATTGAAAATGATGTTAGCAAAGCAATACACAATCTAAGTAGTTCCAGAGCAGAGGACTTCTATGGTCTGTCAAACTTTGTCATAAAGAAGATATCAAGCGATCTTCTGTCCCCTGTAACCACTCTCATTAACCGTATATTACAGCAAAGGATTTTCCCCGACTGTTTGCAAATTGCAGTAACTATTCCCATATTTAAGAAAGGAGATAAATCAAATCCAAGTGACTATCGCCCTATGGGTGCATTAATCCCAATAATATCTAAAATAATCGAAGACTGTGTTCACCAACAAATGACTCTCTATTTTGAGAGGAATAACCTGTAAAGTAACTCACAATATGGATTCAGGTCTAAACTATCCACAGTGAAAGCGTTTGAAAATATTGTTAGTGATATATATGATGGCTTTGAAAACAAATTAATCTCTTGCACTACTCTCCTAGATCTGAGTAAAGAATTTGACACTGTATCTCATAGTACTTTGATCATGAAATTAAGACACTACGGCATGAAATTAAGGATCTCGAAAAAATCACTATGAAACTGTATAAGAAAGATTTACAATTGGCGAAACAAAGATACAACACAAATCTCATGAAAAATAGTAAAATCCAATGCAAAATAGCCTGGTCAGTAATTAATACTGTTAAAGGTAAAGTCAGAAACTTTGACAAGACAGTCCCAATACCAGTAGATACATTCAACAAATATTTTGTAAGCTGTGCTGATGATATCAAAAAGTTGATCAGTAAACTCAATGGAACATGTATAGATTATCGTAGGAGTGCAAACCTAAATCATAATATGGCCAGATCATGATTGAAACATTTTAAAGAGGTACGCCAACATGAAGTTCTTAAAATTGTCAAAGAAATGAAAAATTCATGCACTACATATATTTTTAATATGTCAAACAATATACTGAAAGAAATCATACATTACATTGCAACGCCATTAACATATTCTATAAACCTGTGTCTCATAGAAGGGGTTTTTCCGGATCCTCTCAAACAATCCAAGGTAACTCCAGTCTTTAAGAAGAGTATCAAATCAGATCCTGCAAACTACAGACCAATTTCACTAATTCCAGTACTAGGAAAAGTCTTTGAAGGCATAATATATCAGCAGATAAGTTCATCACAGTTTGATTATGGAAAAGGAAGGTCAGTTATACATCCCATAGAGCTCTTAGTCAGAGACATTTTAGCAGCATTTGAGGACCATGTTCACACACAGGTAATCTTATGTGATCTGAGCAAAGCTTTTGACTGTGTGACCACTCACTTTTGCTCTCTAAACTTGAGTACTATGGAATGTGTGATAAAAGTTTAAAACTCATCAAATTATACCTCAATAAAAGGAAACAGATGGTGAGTTCAGGAAGTCATCTGTCAAACACACTCGAGGTTCGACACTGAGTTCCACAGGGATCTAAATTGGGACCACTTCTTTTCCTTGTACACATAAATGACTTACCAGGAAATTTTGTACTTGATAACCTTGTAAGTGATATGAAATTGGCAAAACAAAATGCAACTTCATGGTTTAATGCAAATGGTCTACTATTAAATGAGGAAAAGACCCAGAATATGAAGTTCAGTCTATAAAAGACTACAAAAATAGAAAAACAAAAGGCAAAGTTTTAAGGTATCATACTTGACAACAGTCTAACATGGAACTCTCATGTTGATCACATAGTGGTTAGGTTGTCAAGAGTTATATATTTGTTGAAGAGACTGATGTGTTGTGTGACATTTGAGTACGTAAGGACAGAGTACTTTGCCTTTTTTCAATCTGTTCTAAGGTATGGGTTAATATTCTAGGGAAACAGCAGAAAAATAAATGAAATTATGGTGATCCAGAAGAAAACAATCAGACTAATGGCTAAGGTAGATAATAGAACACATTCTAAACCATTGTTCATTAAATATAGAATTTTAACAGTTATTAATTTATATATTCTTGACAGCATTAACTACATACTTGCTGAACTACCTAATTCAAATCAAAGGCATGACTACTATAGAAGAACTTGTACTTCTCTGCTGTTGCCACAAAATAGATTAGCTAAAACTAACAATAGTCATAAGTATATGGCAATTAAAATATATAACAAATTGTCTAAAAATGTGTCAATCAAGCCCAACAAATTATTTAAAGAAAATGAACATAGCTTCTTGTTAACTAATCCATTCTATTCATTAGAAGAATTTTTAGAAATGCCCAATATCAACTTAAATATGTAAAAATTTATTTTGTAAAATTAATAGGTTAAGTGAACTGATGAAGCCTATTGCATATAATAATGCCGAACGACCAATAAAGAATCTGAATCTGGAAGAGGACACCCTGAAATTATTAGAAACCTACTTAGGCAACAGAGTACAAATTTTAGTGTAAATGGGTAGCTGTCAAACCCGAAAACAATAAAAAGAGGTGTGCCACAGGGCTCCATACTTGGGCCCTTCCTGTTTGTAGTGTATGTTAATGATATGCCACAGTATTTACCCTGTAAAACATTCCTCTATGCGGATGATACAGCTTTTATCAATTCAGGACAGACTCTTGAATCAGTACGAGAAAAAAATAATATAATATTCGAAAAATTGGTTCATTGGTTTAGTGCAAACTCCCTATACATAAATGAAACAAAAACTGAGGAAATATTCTTTAATTGGAAGGTATCATGCAAAGAAAATTAGTCTGTTAAACTGTTAGGAATGATGATTGAGCAGAAACTTAGCTGGGGTAAACATATCATATACGTCTGTTCTAAACTTGCATGTGCTATGTTCCTACTTTATAAGCTTAGGAATAATGTCAGCCAAAACTTACTGCTGCATTCATATTTTGCTTATATCAACCCCCTTCTTTCATATGGTATTCTGCTCTGGGGACATTCTCCCAATTCAGTATCAATTTTTAGATGGCAAAAAAGCTCTTCGATGTACAGTGGGTTTACCTGCTAGGGATATATGCAGGGAACATTTCAAAAAACTTAACATCATGACAGTTCCTTGTTTGTACATCTATTATTGCTTATTACACGTAAAAGAAAACAGAGCTCAATATCCCCTTAGGCCATCTGTCCACACCCATAATACAAGACGAAACCACACAATTGGTCTGCCATACTCTAGATTGTCCAAGATATATAATAGTTATAAATATGTAGCCCTCAAACTGTTTAATATGCTCCCTAAAATTGTGCAAACAGTATCTAAAAATAAATTTAAGACAACATTGGGTCAATGGCTCAAAGGTAAAGCATTTTACTCATTTGATGAATATAAAGATTGTAATATGGCAGATTTGCTGTTTTAACACAAGAAAGGTACCTCTGCCTGTAGTAGGACCTAAATTTGGAAAAAACAATACCTAGCATATAGGCATAGACCTATTTCAAGTGCTTTATATTTGTATCAATATGATACTGACATAGGTAGTGTCATTAACATGAATACTCGCTGCTTAATATAAATTTGAATAATGTTTTCTTTTTTATTGTGAAATTAACACTATATAAAATTCCAAATGTTTGCTATTGTACTACACTAACATTCATATGATTTATATATACATTGTTATGAGAATATAACCATCTTTATACTGTAATTGTACTTATGGACGAAGCCCATTGTATAAGAAAATACTGAACAGCTAATAAAGATTCTTATTCTTACAGCACGTGAGTGTCCTCGCATTATAATTACGAGTCCAATCGCCAACCACGGTCATTTACAGGGGAAAACTGATACATATAGAATTGGACGGGGCATCACACGTGGCTTCCTGGTGACATGACCTTTTTACATGGAGATCGCGTATAGCGAACATGCTAAGATTTTTCGAAAGTTAGGAAACAAAATTGGGAACCATTTTCAACATTTTAAAGAGGTTTTAGGTAGGAAATGTTCACACATTAATTTGAAGTTAGTAAATGTGAGTACAAACATTTAAAAAAATTAATTGCTTATTTTGGCTAAGTAATATTAGAAAGTTTTTCAAGATGACAGAGGAGCAGTCACTAGGAGAGGAGCACACACTACTAGGAGATGTAGACAAAACGGATGTTGTTGGTGGGAATGCAAACATTAACAGTGAAGAAGACAGTCCATTTAGTACAGATGGCATAGACTTTATAACAGTGAAGCAAGAGCTGATAGACGTCGACCAGGAAATTCAGAGAATTGAATTTGTATCCGCTTTTGAATATGAAGCAGGAAAAAATAGATTTGGATCAAAATGAGGTAGACAAGGCAGTTATATATCCTATTGAAGTAGGAACAGTGAAAATGGGAGTAGGTCTGAACACAATGGATAAGGATAATCCAATACTGGGCATGTTGCAGGCAATGTCATCACAAAATGCAGACACAAATTTTCAGACAGTACAAAAGCAAAATCAAACTATGCAAGCCATAGATGAGAAATTTAGTCACCAAAGCCAGTTAATATAGATATTGGATACTAAACAAAACCAAACCATGTGAAAGATAAATCAATTCAACAGTCATGGACAACTTATATAAAGCAGGCAATAGAGGTGTTTGGAACCTAAACACCAACAGGCCATACAAACACTAACAGATAAGGTTACACAACTGGATAAGAAGTTAGACAAAAAGGCAGGTTTAATGTATAAGTAATTAAAAGAGGAATTGGAGGAAGAGGTAACTGAGTTTGTAGACCAGAAAGTAAATGAAGACATAACAGAACATGAAGGTACTTAATGAAAGGACAGATAGTTGTGAGGAAAGGCTAGGCAATGTAGAAACTACTGTCCAGAAAATACATACTAAAGCCGATAGTAAAATTCAGGGCTTCAGAGAATCTGCAGCTGAGAGATTACATGAAACTGTTACCAAAACAAATACTAAAGTAGATAATAAAAATAAATCATTAGTAGAAAAGGTTAAAGTTTTAGAGAATAGAAGTATGTTAGCATTTTATATTACATTTGGAGGGACAAGCCACAATCAGTTAAGAACTGAAATGAAAAAGGTTGACCCAAAAGGTAAAATTTATCCAGTGACATTTATGAAGTCCTGTAGGAAGTTGACCCCTAAAGAACTCCCAGAAAAACAGAGAGTAATAATAGTTAAAAGAAAAGAAAAAATTCCTTGATGTCTATATTTATGTGCTGCTCCATGACTCTGCTGTCAATATCTTTATTCTTGGCTTGTGTGTAACTTCTGTGTATTTTCTTACAGTAAATGTTTTTTTTTTTTCGTATCCAGGGTGTAATTACAAAGCTAATAAAATGTTTTATTGCCTTTAAATAATATTTTTCATCAGGTTATGGGCCCAGTACACGTGTAAAGGCAAACAACACAGTTTAATTAAAACAATATTTGAAATGAACGTATGTCTGTAAAGAAACATGACTGCTAGCGGCGATCATAAGGTCAGCATTGTCAAGCTTGAAGGACCTGACGACTGGGCCAAATGGAAATGGCATATTTCTATGGTGTTACGTTCATATGGACTAGAAGATATTATTAACGGTACACGTGAACGTGTAGAGTTGCCGCAAGATGCGACAAGTAAACAAAAAGAAGCGTATGTGGAATGGCTCAAGGACGACGCAAAGGCAGCAAGTCTTATAGCAAGTGCGCTAAGTAAACCTGTTGCAGAACTCGTCTTAACGTGCAAGAATGCTAAAGAAATCTGGGACAAATTACGCGCCCGATTTGAACGTAGCAGTACTCAGCGTTTGAATATGTTGATTGAAACATTTTTCCGTGTTAAACGTGATGAATCGGAAGATATTAGTGCACATGTGGCCAAACTGCAAAAGTTATTTGTGGACCTGAACGATGAATTATCAAAACATGAAGAAAATACGCTATCTGAAAGAATCTTAAATGGTCGAATTTTGTCTACACTGGGAAAAGACTACGACAATTTTAAGGATCTCTGGGATACGATACCGACAGAACAGCAAAGCTTGAATTTATTGATTGAAAAACTCTGTACTATTGAACTGCGTGAACAAGACGTTAATGGAAGTGCAGCTTTTGTCGTTTCTAAAACAAGAAAACTGCAAACAAGTAATCAGCGAGTAAAGATGACGAAGTCACAATTAAAACAGAAGTTTCCGTGTAATAAATGCAAACAATTAGGTCACTGGGCAGCAGAGTGTCCACAGAACACTCGTGACAGCAATAAAAGGAAAGAGAAGAAGCGAGACAGTGAACACGCTGCATTTACTTCATACGCTATGGGTGTGTGTACCAGTAATCACAGTGACCCAAATAAATGGTATTGCGACAGTGGCGCTACAAATCATATCACTCCCAACAAACAGTATTTTGTTTCGTATAGTGAATTTGATGTTCCTCAAGTAATTTCATTGGGAAAACAAGATGTGAAAATGTGTGCATACGGTCAAGGAACAGTTTACATCCAAATCCGAAGAAACAATAAATGGTACAATGCTAGAATGGACAATGTTTTATACGTCCCTGATGCAAGTGCTAATCTGTTCTCTGTGAGAGCCATTGCATGCAGAGGCTACAGTACTAATTTTAGTTATAATAATGTCTGTGTTCGAAAACAAATCAGTGGCAATATTGTTATGACAGGTTATGTGAAAAATGGACTTTATGTGTTGAACATGCGTGTTGTTAGAAATGCAAAAATGAATCGTATGAGCTTGATGACTTCATCCGAAACATTGCAAGTGTACCATGAAAGGTTTGGTCATCAGAATAAACAACATGTGAAGAATATTTTAAAACGAATGAACATTAATGTGGAAGATGCCAAGAGTGAATTTTGTGACGGCTGTGCGGTTGGAAAGATGCATAGGCTGCCATTCAAAACACGAACAATACGCGCTACCAGTACTGGTGAATTAATCCACGCGGATGTAAATGGACCAATGAGCACGAAATCTTTTGGAGGCAAGCATTATTATGTATGTTTCAAAGACGATTTTAGTAAATTTCGTCGAATTTTCTTTTTAAGACACAAAAGTGAAGTGTGTACTGTGCTTAAGCAGTTTTTAAATGAAGCACGAACTAATGGACATGTTGTCAAACAATTTAGATGTGATGGTGGCAAAGAATTTAACAATAAGAATGTCAGTGAACTGCTTGCAGACAGGGGAATAGAGCTACTGATTCCTCCTCCTTACACTCGTGAACAAAATGGTGTGGCTGAACGGGAAAATAGGACCATTGTTGAAGCTGCCCGGTCAATGCTAAATCCGAGTAAATTACCTAAAGGGTTGTGGGCAGAGGCATGTAACACAGCAGTCTACCTAATAAATCGTACTGGAAAATCTTCAGTTGAAAATAAAACCCCTTATGAACTATGGTTTAATCGACCAGTAGGACGACTTGATCATCTCAGAATTTTTGGTACAGGCTGCTATGTTCACATTAACAAACAATTCCGTTCCAAGTTTGATGATAAGGCAGTGTTTGGACGACTTGTTGGATATGTTAATGACAAAGATGGGTTCAGAGTTTGGATTCCATCTAAAAGAAAAGTGGTGTTGAGTCACGATGTAAAATTTAAGCCAGAAATTGTTTGTGATTTACATAGTGATCATGTTGAATTTGAAGTCCCTCGGGAAGAATTTAATGATCCGAATTCATCTAAAGATGACCAATGTAAATCTCCTAGGCTGTACACTTCTGGAGGAAGCCAAACTCAAGAAAAAATTGGCACTCTCGATTCTAGAGAAAGTCAAGAGTCGAGTGAATCTGAAGAAAATAAAGAATTAACAGAATTTCTAAAAGCAGAAGCTGCTGAATCTTCTAATGAAGAGAAAAAGAAGAATAAAAGACAACGAAGAAAACCAACCTGGATGGAAAGTGGTGAATTTTGTATGGCAACAAAAGTTGATGCACTAGGATACAAAGATCCAAACTGTTTTTCAGAAATATTGCAGTCAAACGAGAAGGAAGACTGGATGCAAGCTATTAGTGAAGAACTTCAATCACTTAAGGAAAACAATACCTGGGTGCTGGTTGACCGTCCGAAGAATGCCAAAGTATTGCAAAACCGCTGGGTTCTACGGCGAAAGGTCGCAGTCAATGGAGGTACTCGCTTTAAAGCCAGATTGGTTGCAAAAGGCTGTATTCAGAAAGCAGGAATTGATTATGACGACGCCTTTAGCCCTGTGGCACGTTATGACACCATACGAACTCTGTTGGCTGTAGCTGCTTCAAAGAAAATGCTGCTAGAACAATTCGATGTAAAGACAGCTTTTTTGAATGGAATACTTGAAGATGAAGTATATATGGAACAGCCAGAAGGTTTCGAAGATGGTACAGGCCGAGTATGTTTCTTAAAAAAAGGTCTTTATGGGTTGAAGCAAGCGCCACGTTGCTGGAACAAACGTTTTGTTGAGTTCATGAAGAAAGCTGGTTTTTCAAACAGTGATGCAGACCCATGCCTATTTTATCGTAGACAAAATGGAAATAGCCTTTATGTGGCAATCTACGTTGATGATGGCCTGATTGTCGGCAGTAACAAGAAAGAAATTGCTGTTTTTATGGATGTTTTACAACATGAATTCGAAATAACAACTGGCAGTCTTGACAATTTTCTTGGCATAAAAATAAAGCAATATGAAGATGGAGCAATAATGATAAGTCAAGAGAAATACACAGAAGAAATTCTGCAAAGATTTCGAATGGCAGAATGCAATACAATCTCAACTCCTATTGGACGTGAGGACAATAATCAAAACGAAGAAGTTTCGTCATCTGTACCCTACCGTGAAGCAATTGGTTGTCTCATGTACCTTTCAACATAACTCGTCCAGACATCACTTTTGCAGTCAATAAAGCTGCTCGAGCTATGGAGAAACCAACCACTGAAGACTGGAATAGAGTAAAGCGCATTTTCCGGTATTTGAAAGGGACCTTAAATTTTGGAATTGTATATAATAAAAAAGAAGAGTTAAAGATTTACGCTGATGCAGATTTCGCAGGTGATAACCGGACAAGGCGCTCAACAACTGGAATTCTTGCAAAGTACTCAGGTGGTGCAGTGTCATGGACAAGTCAGTTGCAGAAAGTAGTGGCCACATCCACAACCGAGGCGGAAATAATTGCAGCTAGTGAAGGAGCAAAAGAATTAGTTTGGTTACGTCGTCTGCTATCAGAATTAGTGGAAATGTCGGGGCAGCCTCCAGTTCTTTACATTGACAATGCTAGTGCATTGAAGTTGGCAAAAAATCCAGAATATCATCGACGTTCTAAACATATAGAGGTCCGACATTTCTATGTTCGTGAAAGATATCTGAACGGTGAGATTTTCTTGGAACACATTGATGGACACAACCAGTTGGCAGATATTTTG
This sequence comes from Schistocerca nitens, assembly GCF_023898315.1. Taxonomy (NCBI): domain Eukaryota; kingdom Metazoa; phylum Arthropoda; class Insecta; order Orthoptera; family Acrididae; genus Schistocerca; species Schistocerca nitens. Next base: position 42,203,784 of record NC_064622.1, read on the forward strand.
ACGAAACCTCTTGAACGAGTTCGATTTAATTTTCTATGTTCAGAAATTGGCATGCAAGAGACAAAGCAATAATTTCATGATTTTTTCTTTTGGAGGAAGTGTTAAAAGAAAAGAAAAAATTCCTTGATGTCTATATTTATGTGCTGCTCCATGACTCTGCTGTCAATATCTTTATTCTTGGCTTGTGTGTAACTTCTGTGTATTTTCTTACAGTAAATGTTTTTTTTCGTATCCAGGGTGTAATTACAAAGCTAATAAAATGTTTTCTTGCCTTTTAATAATATTTTTCATCAGAAAATAGACTCAGTGGTGATGCTAGTAACTGGTCAGTTAAGACTACAAAAGAATGTGAAACTTTGGAGGAATTTTTGCATAAATTTGAGGAAGAACTTTGGTCAAGTAGTAAACAAAGTGAAGTTTATCAGGAATTTGTAGATACACCACCATACAGGAGCCAGGCAAGTAAAGGAACAATCCCAGCAATTTCTTATTTTGAAACAACTATGTACCTGTAACACCCAAGTTTCTCCCCGCATATAAAATGTTCAGTTAACATTATGGAAATGCAGACTGCTGACATCTTCGACAATACTGATATTTCAACAGAGGCACACAAAATTTCAAGTCAACATTATGATACCAGTCCAATATCATATACTATCTGTATAGTTAAGTGGGTATCGTACAGTTCTATATGCCTAAAGTCTATTTAAGTAAATGTGACATTCTACATTCATCACCAAGAACATTCTTAATTGTTAATAGAATGTCACCATTAATCAGAACCTGTGCCTATGCCAAATTAGTCATCATTTTGTAACTGTAGTGATCATTCTGTAACAGTAAATAATTAGAGTGTGCACAAATGTTGGCATGAAAAATCAATGCAAGGAAATGCAATCCAAAACAAAGGAAGTAGGTTACAGTACACTTGTTCGCCCACTGCTTGGATACTGCTCAGCAGTGTGGGATCCGTACCAGGTAGGGTTGATAGGAGAGATAGAGAAGATCCAACGGAGAGCAGCACGCTTCGTTACAGGATCATTTAGTAATCGCGAAAGCGTTACAGAGATGATAGATAAACTCCAGTGGAAGACTCTACAAGAGAGACACTTAGTAGCTCGGTACGGGCTTTTATTGAAGTTTCGAGAACATACCTTCACCGAGGAGTCAAGCAGTGTATTGCTCCCTGCTACATATATTTCGAGAGGAGACCATGAGGATAAAATCAGAGAGACTAGAGCCCACACAGAGGCATACCGACAATCCTTCTTTCCACGAACAATACGAGACTGGAATAGAAGGGAGAACCGATAGAGGCACTCAAGGTGCCCTCCACCACACACCGTCAGATGGCTTGCGGAGCATGGATGTAGATGTAATTAACAAAATGGTAATTTAAAAATCTGATAACAGAAAACCTCATTACTTTTGTTAAACAGCTTAAAAGTTATCATCAAGCGATGTATTTTCCTTTGTTATTTATTTTTATGTCCTGTTTTGTAATTAATATTCTATGTATTACATTTCTAATTAACTGTTCATTGTTTACAAGACCCACCTTTCCAATTTCTGGAATCTGAAGCTATATTTGTGAGTTTTTCATATGTAATCAGATAAAGAGTTCTGTACTGTCAATACCTGTTAGTAACAAAATCCATACTGTAAGTAATTACAAAACTAAAATAATATGAAACACATTATTGTAATTAAAGTTCAGATTGATTCTCATATTTAAAATCACAGATGTCATTTATGTCATTCAATTTTGTATTTTTTGTATTTTATACCATATTCGGCTGTATCATCAGTTTCTTTACGTTTTGTATAATTATAACATCGAAATTGTACCAAATTAATAACAGGTTATTTTGAAATTCATTGTTAAAATTCTGCTCAAAGAAACACAGCACTGCTGCCATCTCTAAGTTTTTTGTCTCAGATTTTCATCTCATTCTCATTTTACTGTCTCTGTGTTTTGTCTTGATGTGCTTTGGACATTCGGTCTTCTGGTGATGCTATTTATATCAAGTGGAGAACAAATAAACGACTATAAAATTTGAAAATATACCTAAGTCTTTATTTACATAGTTTCCACATGCAAATACAGAACCAGGCAAATTTCGAAAGAAGAATTCAACAAGGTGGAGGCAGCAACAAAAACAATAGGTTATGTATCAGTTTAGTGTAACTTCATCTCACCTCGATACTGCTCAGAGTGTTACAAACTGTGTTTATTACAATAGAAATGCTTAGACTGTGTCAGCTTGACTTTTGGATATTACTATTAAAGAGAGGGTGGTAAAGTTACAACATACAATGAAGACTTTCATGACTGGATGTTTCAGCTGCCAAGAATTCTTCTCGGTTGTATGGGCGTGGTCCATGGAACTCTTCTATCCCTGATGTTTTGTCCAAAACTATGTTGGACATCTTCGGAGGTGCTCGTGGCTGTACTGAGTCTTGCCGACTTAAAAGTTGGCAAGACTCAGCACAACCAGGAGCATTTTGTCCAAAACTATGTTGGACATCTTCGGAGGTGCTCGTGGCTGTACTGAGTCTTGCCGACTTAAAAGTTGGCAAGACTCAGCACAACCAGGAGCACCTCTGAAGATGTCCAACATAGCTTTGTACAAAACATCAGGATTATAGATTGTAGTCATATTCTGTATTTTAAAGAGCATTATACTTCTGTTTCAAAAAGCCTGTGGTAAATTACAAATTAGCAACAGTATTTTGCATTAAAAACACAGAAAAATAGATTGTATTGCTATCTTGCCCATATTAAAAACAGAGTCACTTCAGTCAGTATAGCAGAGCACGATTTAACTGATAAAAGAATTACAGTGATGCAGTCAAAAATATACCATGTGACAAATGCAAGAGTGAATTTACCAAATTTAATGAAGGCATTAAGTTTGCAATATGTGATTGATTGTTTAAAGGGGGGAGGGGGGGGGAGGAGAAAATACTGGAACTGTCACACAACAGAGGAGATAATTCGTCAGAATGGGAGCAAGTAAGCAACAAACGCAGAACATTAAGAGTTAAAAACATCATCTGCAACAAGTGATTCAAAGTTTGTAAGTGTAAAACAAATTTGACATTCTTACGCATAGCAGTGTACCAATGTGTGGCTCAGAACCTAAGCGTAAGTCATGTGTTAAAGTGTCAAAAAATATAAGCCACCGGAAAAAATAATTATGATAAGGCAAAACATAAGTATTCAACTATAACAGGAAATCTGCCGCAAAACGAGTACTAATTGTGCAAATCAAGTTGAAAATCGGTGCAGTGGCTGATGTAAGAGACTGTAAATGCATTTTCCATTTACAGTCACTCCGGTCAGCCACACTGCTGAGTGTCAACCTAGTTTGCGCAAATAATACACATTTTTGTGGGCATTTATGGAAGAGGTATGGCCAAAATTATAAAAAGTAATCTCAGAAGCATCGAGGTATGTGGAATAGTGAAACTGGTGCTAAAATCCAGTAAGTACGTTGCAGGTTGTAATCCCGAAAATGTAAAAAATGAACATGTGATAATAACTGGTAGTAGCCTGCAATGAAGGTTATGATGTAATACAAATGTTGGAAGAGAAATTCTGGGCACTTCATCGATCCAAGATTTTGTTTATAAACATCCCCAAGAGACATGACTTAATCCTATAGTCCTGTTTAAATGAATCCGTCTCACAAATGAACTTTAAGTTAGCAAAGACTTGCAAATTTTCAGCAATACTCCTGTTGTAGACATAAGCAATTTTAGTAGAGAGTTGTTTATTACCCATGGATTACACCTAAACAGGTCATGAAAAAAGTATTAGGTGCCCTTCTAAATGCAGAAATTTCGAAAGACCTCGACTCTACAAAAGGCAGTGCATACACATAGAACACATTAAACAAATGGTTTCTGAAATCACAGGTCAAGAAAGAACCTGTGATGACCATCGACCACCAGTAAATGCCACCTGCTAAGTGCAGAGTAGATTGTCTTTGGACTTCTTTCATGTGTGTTGGACTTTGATATAGATGTTTGAGTTGTTATTGTCTGTAATCTTTTTTCTGTGTCTAGTGTAATTATGCAAGCCATAATAAAGTGCTTGATCGTAATCAGCTGGAGTTTTCTGTGCATGGTCAGTCGCTACAGCTACTAAACCAACACTGGTGATCCTGAGGCGGGAAAATTTGTTGCATTTTCTTGCTGTGTATCACCGGTTTTGCACCAATAGACAATGTCGCAACCTCCAGTTTTTCTGGCATTACAGGGTGCCGAGACAACAGAATAGACCTTTGACTGTGAAGTGCAATGCTTTACCATGTGTGCTACTAATACAGTGGGAAAGTTTGAGTCCCCAGTGTTTGCTTCAACAGGCCAGACGACCATAACCTCCGCCAGCACACCAGACCAGGCACTGTACACATCAGTGTGGATGTCTTCTGCAGCATTCTAATCTCAACAGGATGTTTCTCCAGCACAAGATTCACACGGACCACGCAGCTGTCTGGTTTCGGGGTCCACATACATGGCTGCTGTCTCCTCAGAGAGGTTCATCATTTATTTTCTCATCGTCCTCCCCCTCCCCCCTTGCATTGGTTGAAGGAACACTTGCATCAACCATGCTTGGTCACGTAAACACCTATCCGTCCTGCTGCCCCATACACAACTCAGGCACACACCTGCCATGGTTCTGCCCTGTCACTCGGCATGCAATTCCGATTTTGCCCCTCTGCTTGACGTTTTGTCTGCATCCTTCCATACCTGCTGTGCCGTGCTCATTGTGTAGCCGTACAGATTTCCTGCTTACAAGGACTGGACACCGTGTCCTGCGAGCACAGTTACCAGGCGTTCAACCCACTAAATCGCCCATCACCGAGGCACAGTTCATGTCAGTGACCACTGTGCAGAATCCTCGAACGATTCGTGTCTTTCCTACAACGCCGCAAGCACTGGCCCCAGGCCGTTTTCTGAAGCTGCTGCCACAGTTACAACCAGGCAAGCCTGTGATGTGCTTCACCTTGGTGGACAACATGTTGGACGCACACAGCATTGTGGACGACAGCACTCGTTTGGTGTGTTTAGTGAGTCACCTGCATGACCAACTTGATCTTATCAGTGACTTGTTACTGTACCCACCCAAGAGCAACAAATACGCCTGTGTGTGTGCACACTACTCATTGAATGCCTTTCTTGTCCACCAGCTGATACTACTCACAACATTATTTATGACGAGACTTTAGGTGACACAACCCCCCTTCCAGCTGTGGTGGCACTTGCATGCACAGGTCACTACTGAGATCTTGCTGAACTTAGCACTCTGGTCATTGTGGTTGCTGAATCTGCTGCAAGAACTACAATTACATTTGCTTCCCCATACTGCAGCATCACTCGAGGATAAACTTCAGCTGGCAGACCATTATTCTGCACCGCCACATCCCTTCACATAGCACAGCACCTAAAACTACCAAGGCTGGTAATACTGTTACTATACTTCCACCATTGCACGGTAGACGCCACGCGCTTGCATGTTGTGGACAGCACACAGAACAGCAGCCACCTAGTGGCCAAGACTGAAACTAGACAGCAGCACCTAGTGGCCAAGACTGAAAATTAACAGTAGTTCACTGCCAGCCTCTCCCTACCTCATATGGGCTAGCGCCTGCCCGCCCCAACTTCCCCTCGCCTGTCGCTTCGGCTGGCGGAACAAGTACAGCTGACTCACACATAGGCTCGTTCTACTCCACTTACAGGTACGCCCCTCACAACTGCCGCCCACCCTGCATATTCCCAAATAGCACACGTGGGGCCGCAGTAGGCACCAAGGTTCACAGGTGAATGGAAGGGCGTCCTCAGACGCATTCTGTCAGACCCCCCACCTCACGAGTTCACCTGTACGCCTTGGATTTAGTTTTGCACCGGTACTTTTTCGCCGACACCAGAGCAGATATTAGCATCATACCTCTCCCATTTACTGTAATGGATACCACACCAGCCAAACTGTTTCTTCGAGCAGCAAATAAACCACAACTTTGTGTCAACAGTTTTGCCGAGTTAGCTATTGAACTCATACCTGGTAAGTGTTTCACTTGGTCCTTCTACGTGGCTGATGTAGAAGACCCAGTATTAGGCATTGACTTCCTTTTTCACTTTAGTCTGTCTACAGGTCTACAGTCAGCCGAATTACTGCAACATGCCTCATCTACTCATATTGTGCGTTCAGTTGCCTCCTCAGCTCCCCCTCCCCCTCAGATTCCCAACGATTTAGACACGGCTCTCATTGAGTGCTCTTCTCTGCCAAACAGCTTCACAACTTCCATTACCCAGCTTCAATCCGAGCGTTCTGCTGTCGACGATCTCCGCGCTTGCAATGCCAAACTGAACCGCGCCATATCACTGGCTATGCAAGCCCTCACTGTGGTACAATGCCTCGTACAACGCCTGTCAAGCCCCCGCCCCCCCCTCCCCGCCCCCTCCAACATAGCTCGTGGAACTTAGAAGCCACCACCGCGGGCAGCTCTGCTGGCACATAAGGTTAGTGACTAGTTGTGTGCTGCCGATTCCCATTTGCGAAGGCTCCCAAGCGAGTTCATCAGCCCAGCGCCTCATAAAGCATGCCGATTACCACCACATAAAGTACGCCTTGCTAAGGCCGCAGTGCAGGAACTTCTGCGGGCAGGTATTTTCCGTCCATCAGACAGTAACGGGTCTTCGCCCATACATTTAGTTTCCAAAAAGGATGGCACAGTGTGCCTCTGTGGCAACTATCGCTGCATCAATGTGCGGACCATATTAGAGAATTACCCTACACCTCATACACAGGACTTCGTGCAAATCCTTAATGGAGCACACATCTTCAGCGTCTTGGAGTGCTGCAAAGCATATTTACAGATACCTACTGAACAGAGTGACATACCAAAGACAGTGTTGAGCACACCCTTTGGTGTACGAATTTTGTTACATGCCTTATGGTCTGAAAAATGTGGCCCAAACTTGGCAACATTTTATTGGCTCACTTCTGTTTATCTGCTCATATTGTTATGAATCCTTGACAATATACTCATTTTTTCCTCCTCTGACAGAGAACACAAACTCCACCTGGCCATGATACGGGACCTACTGACACACAACAGAGTCAAGATCAATAACAACAAGTCACAACTTCAACGCACCGCTGTCACTTTTTGGGGTACAAATGTCTCCTCCAAAGGTATACGCCCTCCTCGGGGGTGGGTTGACTGCATTCGTGATCTACCTCTCCTAGTATAGTTTCACGAATTACACTGGTTTTTAGGAAATATCAGTTTCTGCCATCGTAACCTACCAATGGTGACAGCCACTCAAGCACCTTTGACAGATGCATTGGCCGGTACAGAAACCTCTGGCAGTCGCTGGGTACATTAGTCCGACCCTAAGGTGAGAGCTTTCGAAGATCTTAAATCAACATTAGCACCTGCTGTCACTCTCGCCCACCCTTTACCAGATGCCTGCATCTCTATTACGGCTGATGCGAGCGATTTCGCAAACAGTTCAGTACTCCAACAGCACATTGGTAACATGACTCAGCCACTTCAGTTTTTTTCCAAAAAGCTAGCTACAGCTCAATGTAAATGGTCAGCATTTGACAGAGAACTGCTTACAATGTACGAAGCTTTAAAATATTTCTGTGCAGACATCGAAGCAAGGAACATAACAATTTTCACAGGTCATTGCCGCCTCATGGATGCTATCCTTAATCCTGCTGACGATCTTTCTCCACGCAGGTTTCGGCAGATGGGTTTAATTTGCAAATGCACGACAGACATAGATTACATCTGAGGTTCAGAAAATGTGATGGCTGACTACATATCATGTATCAATGCAATTTCATTCCCCATTGATTTCGACAAACTGGGCCACTTACAGGACAATGATACCGAACTGCACAACCTCTGACAGGACCCCTCTACTTCCCTCCAGGTCGTTTCCTGCAACCTTTTGGGCTCAGTTCAGGCCACCATGGTGCGATATGTATATGGGCACCACCCGGCCTATTGTTCTGTCCACACTGCGTCGACAAGTATTCAGTATGTAACATAATGTTTCACAACCTGGTGCTAAGGCTATTACACACCTTGTTACAGAATGCTTTGCATGGCCAGGTATGAAGAGGGATTGTCGTACTTGGGCTTGTGCTTGTATACAGTGCCAGCGCAGCGAAGTCGGCAGGGTCACACAACTTACTCTAGGTAAATTCGACATCCCGAAAGACCACTTCCGACATGTGCATCTGAACCCCATAGGATCATTACCCATGTCTGATGGTTTCAGGTATATCCTGTGTGTCATCGACCATGATACACGCTAGGTGGAGGCAATACCCCTGCCGGACATTACAGCAGATTCTGTAGTAGTAGCATTTTTATCCTCCTGGATGGCTCGATCGGCTGCCCTACAGCCATCACCACTAACAAGGGTATGCAGTTTGAATCCCTGCTGTTTAACACTTAACACTCTGTATGGTCTGTAGGGTGGACAGATTCCACACTCTGGGTTACCTCCCACAGAGCAATGGACTGGTAAAGCATTGGCACAGGACTCTGAAAGCAGCCCTAATGTGCCACGGTGGTGAGCAGTCTGATGCCCTTCACTGGTTAATGTTAGAAATACGCACAGCTTAAGACAGACCTCCAAGCTTCATTTGCGAAGCTCCTGTATGGCAAGATCCTAGTTCTCCCCACAGAATTCGTCAATGATGAAGCAAACACTGAGCCTATCGGACCTCCCCGCTCTAGTCGAGCATGTCGAGTCACACTTAGCCACGATCAGCATGCCCCCTCCACGACCACACACCCATCCCTCGGATTCTTCTGCATTCGGCCCTGGACTCTTACAAATTCGTTATATTATGGGACGACACAGTCAAACCGGCATTACAGCAGTCTTGCTCTGGCCAGCACAGAGTATTGGCTCACATGGACAATACTATTGTCATTCTCATCAATGGCCATCGGCAGACAGTTTCTCTTCAACATGTGAAACCGGCCTGGACGATCAACAAATCTGTACCACAATCTCTCAAGTAGAGTGCTCCTCTGTCATGTGACGGCCCCGATCTCACACATACCGCCCATGCCCTTGCGCCCCACCCTGATCATAATGCACCAAGCCTACACATTTGAGCAGCTCAGTTGTGTGTGACGATATCCTACCCCAGGTCTAATCACATGTTGCTTGTGATGTTACCCGGTCACCAGTGTTGGCACCCAATGCCCCCACTGAGTGTTCTAGCGCTTCTCATGAACCACATTATTGCCCCCCATCCCCCGTCCCCCATAGTACCCCCTATGCCACTGTCGACGAAATTTGCATCTCTATCAATGCCTCTAGGTGACCAAGTGACAAGCTATCCTTACAGCTCCATGTGGGATTCATCTTCGTCCTCCGTGTAGGGGACGCTTCCACAAGTCCACAGGCATGTCACATATCACCATTCTGCGCACAGTCCCTATCCCAAACAGGGTGGATACAGTTGGCATAGCTGCAACGTTCAGTACCAATGGGACACCCAAGATTCACACCCTCTCTCCGCCTGTAATTCAACGCCAACATCTTCCTTGCCAGTCCAGTACAAGTGTGCAGTTCGTCCAGTCCGTCCTCCCAACTGGATGGCGGACTATACCATCGCTGGTCCACCCTGCACAGACAGCATGGATTCTTTGCACATGCCTCCATCAACCGGCAAGCATCCTACAACACCATTACACAGAACAGTGCTCCGCACTCCTGGAGGGCAAGGGTGGGGGTGGGGGTGGGTTTTTGGACTCGGGGTTCTTTGGTTTGTGTGCTTTGGAATCTGGTGTAGACATTTGGGTTGTTATTATCTGTAATGGTTTTCCTGTGTCTGGTGTAAATATACAGGCTGTAATAAAGTGCCCAATTATAATCAGTAAGAGTTTTCTGTATGCGGTCAGTAGCTACAGCTAGAAAACCCACACATCCCTGAATTCACCGACTCAGAATTCTTTTTTAGAGAAATTTTTTTAACTATCACTGAAAAGCATCAACTCACAATCTTCCACCATAATATCACAGGCTTGTGTAATAAACTAAATGAATTCTCAGTCAGTGTGCAAGACAATGGAAGTAGCACACTTCACTGAGCATTACGTCTGTTCATGAATGGAAAGACTCTTAATACTTGCACAGAGTTGCTATTTTCGTAAAGAATTGTGTCCACTGTACAGCAACTGATTACACGATTTTTATTTCGAGTAACATTTTGAAGCATATGCCATTGAGTATTCTGTAAGTAATTCTACCCTCTTAATTGTAACAATACTTATATATATCAAGCAATTGTGACCTCTTTTTGAAACAGCTTGACTCACTCTTACTTCATCTATCTACTCCTAAAAATACTTGGAGATTTCAGATCAATTTCCTAACAGACAGTGGGAAGTTAGATCTGGAAAATTTTATGTACACCTACAACCTTGTTCCAGTGGTCAATTTTCCCACTAAAGAATTCTAATTCAAGCACCGTGATTGGCAACGTACTTGCAGACCAAGGGAAGCTGGGCAGTATCATCATTAGTAAAATACTGAATGCCCTCTATGATACGAGCTCCCTGTGAAACGAGCATTTCGCTTCACATGAATTAAAACATGCAGTAGGCATAAATACTACATATAAATGGACAAGTTAAAAGTTCAAGAACAAAAGAGATAGATGTCATAGCATCAAAAGTGAAGATAAAAATGAATTTCACATACTTGATGATTCCATGTCCAAAAATGTCTTAATGCCAACCTGTGAAATTGAAGTCTCCCAGGGAATTATGTCCCAAATTTCAATGTTGCAAATTGATATTGCAGGGGAGAAAAATCTCACAGAGGTTGCTGCATACTACTGGATTCTTTTATAAACTATGATGAGAAAACAAATTTTAATTGTTTAAATGAAGATTGCATATTCGAAAGCTGTTGCATAGAGCTTAAAAATCTTAACATGTTTGTCATTTCGATTTATAGAATTCCAGAAATAGTATTAGTCGCACCATTCCTACCCACAAAATTTATTGATTCATTTAAAAAGTCTGGTTTCAAAGTAATTTTTGAGAGTTCACTAGGGAAAATATTCACTCAGCAACATGCACTGATAATATTGTAACAAATTACTATTTTGATAATGTACATAAATTCTGTCTAGACTTAGGACTTTTTGATCACTCAGCCTTGTTTGTCTCACTGCCAAAAAGTGATAAACATGAGGCAAGAAAAGCTTGTATCAAAAGAAATTGGAATCACACATACTATGAAACACATGTCTATTCCAAATACAATTTGTGTAACACTGAAATTTCATCATTATTTGAAGTTTCCTTCTCAAAATAGGTTTACAAGAATTGAACCAAAGAAATCACAAGGAAATCATGGATCACCAAGGGAGCAAGGATATCCTGCAAACACAAAATATTCACGAAATCCTGCCCAAATAAATCATTATAAAAAGCACTGTAAAATCTTAAGCAAAGTAATTAAACACTCAAAAAAGTACACATACTAACACCAAAATCAACCAATCCTGTAATAAAATCAATACAATCTGGGACATAATCAGGAGTGAGACAGGTGTCAACAGAGCTAATAAACATGTAGAATTTGTTTTAAATATTGATGATAAACATATAAGCAATCAAGAGAGAGTTGCAAAAACCTTCAAAGACCACTTCATAGGTGCCACTGTGCAAACAGATCGCAATGGCTCTTTAGACAGTTGCAATGGCTCTTTAGACAGTGACATGGACATACAGCAACACCATTTTCTCAACCAGAAATAAAGTACAGACAGCTGGCAACAATCTTATCTAAGCAATAGGAAGCAGAAGGTAGTTCTTGATCAGAGCAGCACGGCAGGGGAGGAAGTAGAGTCTGACTGGGGCACTGTACTCCACGGAGTCCCAGGGATCAGTTCTCAGTTCACTGCTGTTTCCGATTTACATAAATGACCTATCTTTGTCATACAAAACATGCAAGTTTACTATGTTTGGTGATGATACTAGCACTGTGATAAACAGCAAACAGTCCACTAACATAGAAGCTGCAGCCAACAAATTACTTTCATAACTCTTAACCTAGTTCAGCGCAAACTCACCAACAGTAAACCTGAACAAAACCTTACATCCACTTCAGCTACGATCACAAAGTCCCGCAAGAGATTCCAATTTTACATGACAGTCAGCAAATACAAAAAATATCCTCCAAACCACAAAATGTTTATCCTCTGCTACTTTTGCCATTAGGACAATCTCACGAATTGGAGACATCAGTGTCACAAAATCTACTTATTTCAGGTACTACCATCATGTGCTAAGGAATTATCTTCTGGGGCAAGTCACCATCATCAAAGAAAATCTTCTTGCAGCAAAATAAAATAGATGGTTCATATAATGTGCAGAGTGCACCCAGGAACCTCATGCTTAATATGTTCAAGAAGCTTGGGGTACTTACTACAATGTCCCAAGATATTTACTCAATTATAAGTTTGATGGTTGACAATCCTGCCCACTATAAAGCCAATGAAATGTACCATTATCATAACATGAGGGTGACTGACCTCTATTGTGAACTAAAAAGTCTAACTCAGGTGCAGAAAGGTGTACAGTACAACAATGTTAAAAATTTTTATTCACTACCATTCTCCATCAAATGCCTATGTAGTAATAAAGCATTGTTTAAAAATAAATTAAAGATATATTTACTTGAAAGAGCCTTCTATTCATTAGATACATTGTTCAAGAGAGAAGCATTAAATTTGGATATATACATTCACCACATTTTTGTCAGTTTTTAAACAACATATGGTAATCCTTGTCTTTTCTCACTATGCTTATTTTTTCTGTTGTGGTATTATACTATGCACTTTCCTTGCTACGGTTTCTGTAAAATAACTATTATGTTCTATGTCTGTTTTTGTAAAGTAACTACTATGTTGTACAAAAATATATTTGTATTTTCTTTAAGTCATTCCAAATCCTAGCTTCTTACACACATTACAGGATCTAAGGAATATTTAAAAAAACCTTTATGCCAATTTATGTGAACAGTTTTTGTCTGCAATGACATTTCACAGTGTCTCCCACAGAAGTGCCAAAAAATAATTCTTATTCACAGTTGTAACAGAATATTGGACATTTTCAGACAATTTTGACTTCTTTCTGAAACATCTAGAACCTCGTCAAGAATCTGTATTTAAAAATGCAAGAAATTTGATAAATTCTGTATGTACTGTGATGTCCACATGTAATCTTGCTTTTTTAGTTCATTTCCCCACTAGAATAACTGTATGTTCTACAGTACTTGTGGCGACTATCGACTCTACGAGTGATATATCTTTGCCATAGCAGGCTCTCTGACCTATGTGGACCTGTTGTGCGCCGCCATATTGCTTTTCATTCTGTTTTGTGCCGCCAACTGTGTATGTCTTTGTAAATATTCACGGATAATAAAGTTGTCTTCATGTATTTTGGTGTGTTATTTAATGATCGCCGCCACTCCGCGTATCAGGAATAACCACACTGGTGACCCCGATCTGCTTTCATTCAATTCGCGAGTGCTATTAATAGTGATTTGTATTGTGCTACGAACAATGTTTCAACAACTGTTCAGTCCCTGTGATCTGACTTTACAGCCGAAGTTTTTCAAAGTGGAAAATGAACCCATACCGGATATGACGCCGCAGTTTCAGTGCCAAAGTGAACTTCGCTGTCAACCGGATTCTAACCTACGCTGCGCAGAGATAACCTCAACAGTTCCCGCTTGGCCGGTGTAGCACGTTCCCATGCCTACGGCTGCCTCACGACTGTCGGACTGCATTCTGCTTATCGACGCCCCAGCACTGCCAGCGCCTACCGTTCCTGCTCATCTGCTGCACGCACACATGACGCCTGCTCTACAGCCGCAGACTACGCAACTCTCCACGGACATCTTACAACCCCTCAGGTATGATGCAGCCGGGCCTCCCGCGCTGCGCCCCATCCCGGCTCCTGTTCGTCTTCCGCACGTTTTCCCGACGGTTTCGTCCGTCTCTGCCGTGTTGGTTTCAACCACGTCCGCTACACTCCTGCACCCCTTGTTACAAGCTCCCGCATGCCTATCGTCTGTTCCCGTGGCGGCACCGGCCGCCCCACCCGCACCGGTCCACAATGTTTCATCGACTTCCGCGCCGGGTTCTTTCGCTTGGCAAACACCGGTCGTGTGCTCACCAGTCCAAACTGCACCTGTTTCCATGGTATTGGAGAGTCTTCCGCACCCAACCGTGCCCCCACCAGCCGGGGCCCCAGCAGCTGTACCTGCCTACACTATGCAACTGAACTCACATGTCAAGACTGAACTCTCTTCTTGCACTCCTGCTGCTTGTAAATCGTGTGGTTTTGTCCCTATTAACCAGATTAGTACAGCTACTGTGTGCCAGTCTCCTGGTGCCTACAATCCTGATATGGCACCACTCTACACTGCCACATCGCCCGCACCTCCGAGTAGTGTGTTCGCTGCACCGACCGTTACTCAGTACCTTGCGCCTAGCAGATTCCCACAACTGGCAGCCCTAAAAACCGAGAACCCTAAGACATGGTTTGCATTAGTGGATAAAATGTTGGACATTCACGGCATCCTAGACGACGGAGCCCAATTTGTGTGCCTTATTAGTCACCTGCACGATCACATGGATCTTATTAGTGACCTGCTGCTTTCGCCTCCCGTTCAGAATAAGTACGAATTTGCTAAAGCTTGTATCGTTGAACGCCTATCCCGTCCTCCTGCTGAGTCAATCCAACGCATTATCCATGAGAAACACATCGATGACCGTACCCCGTCACAGCTGTGGCGCCACTTCCGCGCCCTTGTAGACACAGACTTTCTACCAGACGTTGCACTTTGGACAATTTGGCTACTTAAACTTTCTTCTGAGCTACAACTGCAGCTATTGTCCCATGTCTCTGAGCCCCTCGAAGCACACCTGCACATCGCCGACCGTGCCTATAGTATCATTCGACACTGGTACCTCCAGCATTCGAGTCCAGCATATGCCGCCCCCACGCGTTATGCAGTAACAGAAGCCACGCCTACCCACAGCTGTGGCAAGACATGCACCTCGCTGTTAGCGCAAGCAACGGCCCCACCACCCTGTGGTCGCCCGATTGCACTACCTACTTTTACGTTGCCGCTCCAAAGGTCACCGGAATACGGCCGAGCGAGCACCTGAGTACACTCCGGCCACGCAGCTGGCCGTCTCACCACCCAGCCATGCTCCTGCACCACAAGCTGGCTTTCCTTATTGCTGGTTCCACGCTAACTTTGGTGACGCGGCTCGCAACTGCAAACCCCTGTGCGCTTTCCCAAACGCTTATAGCAGGCACGTCTAGGCGCCACATCCCACCGCACTGCCTCATGACGCCTACCGGCATCTCATCCGACGCCTGCTGCACTGTCATCTGCTTCGCGCCTCTTCATCGAGGGCACCAACACCAAACTTCGTTTTCTAGTGGACACTGGAGCCGTCATTAGTGTTATCCCACCCTCCCTCGGTCCTAACATAGATCCCTTATCTGCACCGCCACTAATAGCTGCTAACAATTCCCCGATTCCGGTGCTAGGTTCCTCACATCTCCTGCTCGAATTTGCCCCAGATCAGGTTTTCCCCTGGACATTTTACGCTGCAGAAGTTGATACACCTGTACTGGGCCTAGAGTTTCTTCATCACTATGCCGTCTCCCCTAATCTGCAAGCCGGCTGTCTGACTCCCATCTCCGGTTTGAGTGTTCATGGTGCGTCACACCATTATTCCCCCCACCCCCCAGCTCGACGTTTCTACTGACTGCTCACTCTGCCCTTTCAGAGTGTATGTCATTTGCTGCAAACCTTTCCTCTGCTCTCTCAGCTTTCTTGCGCGAGCATTCAGACGTCAATCAGTTGCGCACTCAGAATGTTGACCTGCGTGTTCGCATTGACGAAGTCTATGCACAACTGTTGCAGAAACAAGAGCAGCTTCTGCAACTCTGCACACCCACTCTTGCAATCGTGGACATGCCTCCTCAGCCTGGAAATTGTTCTGCCACATGCCAATGGCACGTGCCACAGAATAAACAAGACTGGAGGACCCCCTGTGCAGCATAAGGCCTAAACGCGCAGAAACTTTGCTGTGCTAAAGACATTGTTAAAGATCTTTTGGATTCCAACATTCTCCGTCAATCTGATAGTAACTGGTGATCACCAATCCATCTCGTGCAGAAGAAGGACGGTACTTTCCGCCTCTGTGATGACTACCGTGCTCTCAACGCATGCACTAACATCGATAACTACCCTATCCCCCATATTCAAGATTTCACTCAGATGTTGCATGGTTCCCAGATCTTCTCCATTCTCGATTGTAGCAAAGCATATCATCAGATTCCCATGTTCCCCAATGATATCCCCAAGACAGCCATAATCACTCCATTTTGTCTCTTCAAGTACTGTTCCATGCCATATGATCTCAAAAATGCCACACAGACATGGCAACGCTTCATCGACTCACTGTTGTTTGACTTCCCTTCCGCCTATGCCTACTTAGATGATATACCAATTTTCTCTCCCTCACCTGAGGAACACACTCTCCATCTTTCCAGAGTGCTTGCACTGCTCGCTACTAAAGGTTGGAGATCAACCACGAGAAGTCTCAGCTTAGCAGTTCTGAGGTCACCTTCTTAGGTCACACAGTCACGGCCGAGGGCGTCCGCCCTACTTCCCCTCAGGTTGAACTCATAGGTAGCCTCCCTCCCCAGAGGACTTCGCTGAACTTCGCCATTTTCTAAGCATGGTGAACTTCTACAGACGCCACCCGCCCCATACTGTGTCTATCCAGATCCCTCTGACCGACACTCTGGCGGGTAAGGATACTAAAGGCACACACAAACTCGTTTGGACACTAGAGATGGCCAATTCATTCAAAAACCTCAAAACCGCCCTCTCTAAAGCTGTCACACTCGCTCACCCTGCTCCTGATGCACCCATTTCTATTACAGCTAATGCAAGCGACACTGCAATTGGCGCGGTCCTTCAGCGAGATGTATTGGATACCCCCCAACCTCTCTGTTTCTTCTCCAAGAAATTAACCAAATCCCAGACCAAATGGTCCGCCTTTGACCGTGAACTCCTCGCCCTGTACGAGGCGGTCAAATATTTCAGAGCCGATGTCGAGGGTCACCCGTTCACAATTTATACAGATCACAAACCCTTGGCAGATGCAATCCGTAACCCCTCACGTGATCTCCCCCCACGATGCTTCCGCCATACGGATTTCATATCCCAATATTCTACTGATGCACAAAATATCCGAGGTGCTGACTACCTGTCTCGCGTCAACATCATCACTACCTCACTTAACCTTACCGACGTGGCCCATCGGCAAACCGAAGACCCTGATATTCATGCCTTGCAACAAGACACAACCTCTTCCCTCCAAGTGGAACACGTGCATTCCCCAGCACCAAATAACCGGTCTGGTGCGATGTTTCCACTGGTAGCCCCCGCCCTCTCATACCAGCAGCTCTCCGCCGCTCTGTTTTGATGTATTCCACAACCTAGCTCACCCAGGCATCAAAGCCTCCACCAGATTGGTCACAGAAAGGCATGTGTGGCCCGGTGTTAAACATGATTGCAGGATGTGGGCTCGCACCTGCGTACCGTGTCAGAGAGCTTAAGTGGGCCACCATGCACTTCCTCCGCCAGGCACTTTCGACATACCTAAAAGACATCTACAACATGCCCATATTGATATTGTAGGTCCCCTCCCTCCCTCCAAGGGCTTTCGATATATCATCTCCATTATTGATAGGGTCGCTAGATGGGTTGAGGCAGTCCCTTTGGAAGAAATTTTGGCTGAGTCTGTAGCTCGTGCCCTTATTGCCACTTGGATTTCTCAATTCGGAAGCCCTACCTCATTGAACACTGACCAAGGTAGGCAGTTTGAATCACAGCTGTTCGCCTCCCTGTGTTCGTACTGTGGCGTCGCAAAGTTTCACACAACCGCTTATCACCCCCAGGCCAATGGACTTGTGGGGAGCACTGGCACCGCACACTTAAAGCCGCACTTATGTGCCACGGTGGCCAGTGGTCTGACACTCTCCCCTGGGTTTTGCTAGGCCTCCACACTGCATACAAAGAGGACTTGCAAGCCTCCCTCGCCGAGATCCTTTACGGGGAGCCCCTGGTTTTACCAGCCGAATTTGTCGAGGATATGCTGCTACCGAGCTCTTCCGTAGGCCTCATGTGTTCATGCATAAGGAACTGGCCACATGCAAATTTATCATGTTACGTGACGACACAGTATGGATGAACCTGCAGCCTCCCTACACCGGTCTGTTTAAAGTCCTGTCCCGAGGTCCTTCTACATTGTCGATACTTAACAACGGCAAACCAGTAACTGTTTCACTCCACCGGGTGAAACCTGCATGGACCTTACAAGAGCACTCTGCAAGTGACCCTGACGTACACGACACCTGCTCTCCTTTCCAGGAATCCTACCATGATTTCGACAGGCCTATCACCTCTCCCCCCCTCTCTCCCCCGTGTCATCCTACATCACGGGCCGGACGACCGGTGTTTCCACCCCGTTGGCACAGTGATTATGTCCTAGCGTCAGTTGAGCTTGCTACACCTACTCCCAAGTGTTGTGCGTGTGATTTCACCATGGACAAATGCTTTTGTGATCATCAAGTGTTCCACCCCCACCGGGCTGGCACAGGACTTGACGCACCACCGTGCTCCGCACTGCAAGGGGGGGGTTGGCCCTCTGTGGCGACTATCGACTCTACGGGTGATATATCTTTGCCATAGCAGGCTCTCTGACCCATGCGGACCTGTTGTGCGCCACCATATTGCTTTTCATTCTGTTTTGTGCCGCCGACTGTGTATGTCTTTGTAAATATTCACGCATAATAAAGTTGTCTTCATGTATCAGGAATAACCACATACTAATTGACAAAATATTTATACATGAAACAGTCCAAAATACTTACAGATATCTGTAATTATTAAGTGCCATATTTACAAATAGTAGGGGAACTCCTCTTCACAACGAAAGCTGTTCATGCAGCAGAGTGTGCGCTGATATGAAACTTCCTGGCAGTTTAAAACTGTATGCCGGGCCGAGACTCAAACTCGGGACCTTTGCCTTTCACAGGCAAGTGCTCTACCATCTGAGCTACCCAAGCACGACTCACACCCCGTCACAATGGGGCATGAGTCGTGCTTGAGTAGCTCAGATGGTAGAGCACTTGCCCCCGAAAGGCAAAGGTCCCGAGTTCGTGTCTCGGTCCGGCACACAGTTTTAATCTGCCAGGAAGTTTCAAAAGAAATGACGCTCCATTGAAGAAGAGTGAACATGAAAAATGTGAAACAGTAAACAAAGGTAACCTACAAAGTGCTTCTGAACACCTCTCATGTAACTTAAAAACGGTTAAGAAAAATGACTGCAGTACGTCAAAAACAAACACGAACATGAGTCAGCTTACAAATAATAAAAAAACAGGTACTGTTACTTTCATATAAACACAGTAGGAACTGTGCAAAAGTATTGAATGAAATTTAAACAACCAGCTATAAATTTACATCTTCGATAAAGCCAAATGCTACATTGAAAGAAGCAACATGCAATATACAAAACAAAACATCTAGTCTAGGACAAAATGATTATGTTGTCATCTTAGCTGGTGCAAACGATATTAATGGATCAAAACATGGTTTTATGACATCACTATATGAAACCATTGCAAAAACTAGGCACACCTAGTTCTATGCACAATACCGCATAGATATGACATGCCAAATGAAAACTGCAAAATCTATTAAATGAACAGTTACTTGCTGCAGAAGGCATCTTACAGTGAACACAACAGAGTTTTAGATGTAAACAGCTTTCTCCAATGGAAAGTCTTCACTAGGCATGGGCTTCACTTAGATAAAAATGGGAAAAAGAAACTGTGTGTTAATCTGCTGAATGCCACAAAAGTCCACTGGTAACAAGAAGTGCCATAAAATGTGTTACACCGGGCTATCCTACATACTTGTGGTCCAATGAAGCTAATTTGGTGGACAATCTCAGAAGAATGAGCAATACTGCAGCTGAACCAACAACAACACCAGGAGCTGAAGAGCCATCAGTAACAACAACAAAAGTGAATATGCAGTCAGGATCATCAAGGAAAACATCAGAAACAGTGTTAGAAAAGAATAAGATATCCACAGTCAGCACCAAGTGACCACCAACATCCTGTGCAAAAATCTCGTCAAGTGACACAAATCAGTCAGCCCACGACATCCAAGCGGAAACAGCAAAAAATGTGCAGCCACACTCCAAATCAGTATCACTGGAAATTGTGACAAGATCTTCAACATGAAAACGCAGACCTCCAGCCTACAGCCAGGATTTTGTAGCTCCCTGCTGGCAGCAAACCAAAGGAAAACAGATGCAGAGCAAAATCTTCATGAACCAAAACTACAAGAAAACCATTGGAAAACAGTCACTATTATCCTTTAAAATATTAAACAACAATGTGCAGTCAATGTTTAATAAGTTACTAGAAATAGATCTCTTCCAAAAAACAAAGTCACACATACATGTTCTCTGTATTACTGAACACTGGTTAACAGAAGACAAAATTAAAAAAAACGTCACTTGGTGAATTTACTCTAGCTGGTTATTCTTATTGGAACAAAAGTAAGGGAGGTGGTACAGCAATCTATGTCAAAAAAAAATTTAAGCTACAAAAACCTCACACAGTACAATAATATTCAAATAGAAACAGACTTTGAATTCTCCTTAATTATCTTAACAGACTATAACCCATTGATACTGAATGTAAACAGAGCCCCTGATGGGAAAATCCAAACCTTCAATCACTCCCTCGAAGCACTACTCACAAAAATTCACTCACTAAACAAAAATCTATTAATAAGTGGAGATTTTAATATTGACTTCCTCACACCTGGAAAAAACAAAGATGAATTGTTGAATATTACAAATTCATTCAACCTATCCCCAACTGTGAACACACCAACTAGGATCACAAAAAATTCAAATCAGCTCTAGATCTGATTTTCATAAATGCAGACAAACCACAGCACTCAGTCGAAGTCATCAGCACAGGTTACAGTGACCATGAAGCCCAAATACTAACGGCAAATTTAAATTACATAAGACAATATCCCACAAAAACTATAATGCAAAGGCAATTTAATGATGATAATATAAGGCTTTTTAAGGCTGTTAAGGGCTGAAAACTGGGCAGAGGTCTATGAAGAAAATGATGTAAACTACATATATAATTCCTCCCATGAAACATTTCTCCACCACTTCAATACTGCATTTCCACTTAAATCCAGGAAAATCAGAAACAAACACACAAACCCATGGGTAACAAAAGGGATAAGGATCTCCAGCCAAAAAAAGTGTGACTTAAAAAATCACATGAAACACCATGAAGTCGATGATCAGTTTAGCTCATATTGTAAGACCTATTTTGCAATCTACAGAAAAGTAATCCAACAAGCAAAAAAATTATACAATGATAAATTTGTGAAGGAATCTAACAATAAAATTAAAGGTTTGTTGACAGTTGTAAACAATGAAATAAACAGTATGCAGCATGTTATAAACAAAACATTAAAACTAAACCTAAATGATGAAGTCACATCAGATCCCCACAAAATAGTAAATGGTTTTAATGACTATGTGGCAGTTATCGACCGCAAGCAATTGACCGACTCATCTTTGAACTAACTTCCTTGAAAAATTGTTTATTGGAGTGTTCGCCATGTTGTCGAATCAAGAGAACAACCTCCCATCAATGTACTGTCCACTCCTCTGACACAATGCCCATTAGATATGGTGTGCCACAAGGCTCAATCCTGGGACCCATACTGTTTCTGCTACACATTGATGACATGAGCACGAAGCTTGCAACAGGACATACCACACTATTTGCCAATGACACAAGTATACTAATAACAGGTCCTGATACAGAGGACCACAACCCAAAAATTAAACCACTTATGTCGTCACTCAGCAAATGGTTCAACGAGAATAAACTGATTATAAATATACAGAAAACAACGTACATCAACTTCAGACTCTCATGCCAAAAACAAGAAATGCGGCAAGTGCTCTACCATCTGAGCTACCCAAGCACAACTCACGCCCCGTCCTCGCAGCTTTACTTCTGCCAGTACCTTGTCTCCTACCTTCCAAACTTTACAGAAGCTCTCCTGCAAACCTTGCAGAACTAGCACTCCTGAAAGAAAGGATATTGCGGAGACATGGCTTAGCCACAGACTGGGGGATGTTTCCAGAATGAGATTTTCACTCTGTAGCGGAGTGTGCGCTGATATGAAACTTCCTGGCAGATTAAAACTGTGTGCCAGACCGAGACTCGAACTCGGGACCTTTGCCTTTCGCGGGCAAGTGCTCTACTAACTGAGCTACCCAAGCATGACCCACGCCCCGTCCTCACAGCTTCACTTCTGCCAGTACCTCGTCTCCTACCTTCCAACAGAAGCTCTCCTGCGAACCTTGTTTCTGCAAGGACGGGGCGTGAGTCATGCTTGGGTAGCTCAGCTCGTAGAGCACCTGCCCACGAAAGGCAGAGGTCCCGAGTTCGAGTCTCGGTCTGGCACACAGTTTTAATCTGCCAGGAAGTTTGATTATTTTTTTGAAAGGGGCTAAAATTGTAAACAATTTTATAATAAATGTTCAATTAGGTCTGAAAATTATATACTGTGCATGTCTATGAAATATACTGGATTATTATATACTGTGCATGTCTATGAAATATACTGGATTATTTTACTATTACATTTGTATTGGCTGTTTGTATTTTACTATACAACATTTGTATTTACTGTTTTGTTGAAGACAGATAATTTCCTCATTACAAAATAATGTAAAACCATTGAAACTGCCTGGCAGATTAAAACTGTGTGCCGGACCGAGACTCGAACTCGGGACCTTTGCGTTACGCGGGCAAGTGCTCCACCAACTGAGCTACCCAAGCATGACCCACGCCCCGTCCTCACAGCTTCACTTCTGCCAGTACCTCGTCTCCTACCTTCCAACAGAAGCTCTCCTGCGAACCTTGTTTCTGCAAGGACGGGGCGTGAGTCATGCTTGGGTAGCTCAGCTGGTAGAGCACTTGCCCACGAAAGGCAGAGGTCCCAATTCGAGACTCGGTCCGGCACACTGTATAAATCTGCCAGGAAGTTTCATATCAGCGCACACTCCACTGCAGAGTGAAAATCTCATTCTGGAAACATCCCCCAGGCTGTGGCTAAGCCATGTCTCCGCAATATCCTTTCTTTCAGGAGTGCTTGTTTCTGCAAGGTTCGCAGGAGAGCTTCTGTAAAGTTTGGAAGGTAGGAGACGAGGTAATGGCAGATGTAAAGCTGCGAGGACAGGGCATGAGTCGTGCTTGGGTAGCTCAGTTGGTAGAGCACTTGCCCGCGAAAGGCAAAGCTCCTGAGTTTGAGTCTCGGTCCGCCACACAGTTTTAATCTGCCAGGAAGTTTCATATCAGTGCACACTTAGCTGCAGAGTGAAAATCTCATAATATAAAATCAATTTATTAAAAACTACTTGCAAACATGTTCTCTTGACCTGTCCAGTATCATATGTACAACCGTACAATTCTACGATTTGTATTGACTGTATTGACTGTTTAAGACAGATAATTTCCTCGATATAAAATAATGTAAAAATCAATTTGTAAAAATTACTTGTAAATATGCTATCTTGACCTGTCTAATATCATATGTACAACTGTACAATACTATGATTGCAATAAAATACAATACAATAAATCAAAAGCTATCCCATATTGTGACACTTTACTCTAGTTGTTTTATAATAATTATTATAATTTTATAATGATAGTTAATACATAGCCGTTTCGAAACATGAATGAATAAACATGGCGCCGGTAGAACAGTGCAGCGACGCTTCAGTCTCAGCTAAAAAGTAGTTTCGTAACAGTTCTGGGTGTAGAGAACGCAGAATACGTGTGATTAAAGGCATCCTGTGTGTGAACTGTAACTTCTGGTTACACGAAAAATGTGCGAATGTGAATCTCAAGTTCGTTAATGACGGTATTAGGTGGTCATGTCGTAACTGTGTTAGTGATCAACGTGAAGACTTCCTTAACACGATAAATTCAAAAGACGAAATCATCAAGTTACTGAATAGTGACATTGAGACTCTCCGAAAAGAAATTGTAATCATGAAGCAAGAAAACGCGGAACAATTAAATG
Source organism: Schistocerca nitens (assembly GCF_023898315.1). Taxonomy (NCBI): domain Eukaryota; kingdom Metazoa; phylum Arthropoda; class Insecta; order Orthoptera; family Acrididae; genus Schistocerca; species Schistocerca nitens. The sequence continues at coordinate 42,228,099 of NC_064622.1, forward strand.
AAAAACGTTTATGGATCCGTGGAAACAGTGAATCAGCGAGGGAAAATGGCCAAAAACACAGTGAGACTTAAAAGTGCGATATGCAAACGGAAAAATGTGATAATGACGAAAATCGTGTAGAAAGAAAGACAAAATATGTCGAACCTAGAAATAAATATAAGTGGGTTGCAGTGAGGTACAAAAACAAAGGAAGGAAGCAGTGAGGTACAAAAACAAAGGAAGGAAGCATCAAAATTTAAGATGACGGCCGAAGAAGATACACATTTGGTGAGTTCCGATTTTAGTAGTAAAAATCGCGTGTTTAAGTGTTCTCTGTGCGAGAAATACAACGCGGTGTGTGATAATTTGTGCGTGCCGTGCCACACCTTAATCAAAAACACTGGGAAAAAAAGAACATGTAAACTCTCGTGTATAAACAAGCGTTAGTGATCAGCCCAGTAACACTGCGCCGACGCGGACTCTTCGAGTATTTGCTGAACTAAGTAATTATAAAAATCGTTGTTATTAAGCTATTTTTAAACGTGTACAGGTGTTATAAATATAAGTGTTGTTGAATTAGTGGAAGTGTTAGTGAAGTATAAAATAAGATTAAACGGGGTAAGAAGCGTATTTTTCTTCTCGCGCCCGTAGCACGAATCCTAGACCTAATTTCACGCGCGCGAATCGTAAGTAAGCAGTGAATTAAACTTACAGATAAACGTTTCCAGTTGGTATAAATACAATATAAGTGTTGCTACATTAGTGCAAGTGTTAGTGAAGTGTTAAAGAAGATTAAACGGGGTAAGAAGTTTATTTTCCTTCTCGCGCCTATAGCACGGATTTTAGGCTTAATTTCACGCGCGTATCGTAAGTAAACAGTGTGTTATATGTAATCACCAGTTTTTTTTATTCAGTACTCTTTCAATTTATTTATATCTGCCTGAATAGTTTCTAGGGTCCTTTGTTTACGTTTTAGTCACTACTTAAATCAGCTTATACGATTTCTGTTTTTACCATGAGTGAGAAGTGTGTCACATGCCGTAGGATCGTTAGTTCCGGGGGATGGTGTGATGGGTGCTGTAGTTTCTTTCATTGGGGCGAATGTAGTGGCGTGGGAAATGGGGAGATAAATGAGGCTCGCCAGTGGTATTGTAGGATCTGCAGTAGAGATAGGAAAATACTCGAACAGGAAGGGAAAATTGCAGCTCTTCAAGCTGACCTAGACAAGGCAGGGGAGGATCTGGACAGGTTAAAGAGGGAGAAAGGTGAACAGAGGTGGGAAGTGGCAACAGGTAATAGGGGGAACAGGCAAAGGAGAGCATCAGACAGCTTTGTCATAAATCTTGAAAATAGATTTGACATGTTGCCTCAGTCAGAATCGGATGAGCCTCATGTAGCTGAAGCTGTAGAAAGGGCACAACAAGCTTTCAAGGACTTGAAAAAGGTAGGGAAATTTGTAAAGAGAAAGAAAGTTCTGTTGTTAGGTAGTTCCCATGGTAGAGGTGTTGGCCAACTACTGCAGGAAAATCTAGGTCCAGAGTACCAGGTCACAAACCTTTTCAAGCCTAGTGCAGATCTGGGTCAGGTAACAGAGGATGTAGGTGCTTTATGCAAGGACTTCACAAAGGAGGATGCCGTGGTTATGGTGGGTGGTCCGGGAAATAGCATTGACAGAGACTCTGAATATTCCATAGAGAGTGACCTGGTGAAGATAGCATCAGCAACGAAGCATACGAGTGTGGGATTTGAGTCTGTGTTGAGTCGCCATGATCGGCCTCATTTGAACTCTTGCGTAGGGAGGGTGAACTTGGAGTTGGAGTGGCTGCTTAGGACGGATATAGGGTCCCATATTGGTTTGATTCCTGTGGATGCTATCAATAGGTGGGATTACACTAGGCATGGCCTTCACCTCAATAGGAAAGGGAAGGGGAAACTGTCTGGGTTGATTGCAGAAAACTTAAGGGGGGACACTGGCAAAAGTGGTAAAATACCAGTGGTCACAGGTGTCAGAGGGATGCCTTTTTTAGGATAGGGAAGGGGGAAAGAAAACGAGTTTCATGAGAGATTGGCAGACACACTCAGTTTGAGAAAACAGATGAACAGGAGTCAGATTTTATCATACAGCCTCCATTTAAACAGTGTTTAACAGAAAGTAATCAGAAACTGCCAGTTCATCTTCGCCAAAGCAGTTACAATCCCATTAGTATGCAGTATCAGTTATCTTTATTACACCAGAACATTCCAGGACTTAGAAATAAAGTTGATGAACTACTCATTTGTATTGATGAAATGAATTCATCTAACCAAATTGACATAATCTGCCTCTCTGAACATCAAGTGACCACTGATATAGATATGTTAGACATTTCAGGATTTAAGCTAGCTTCCTACTTCTGCAGAGTAGATATGGATGGAGGAGGAGTTGCCACATTTATCAAAAACTGCCATAAATTCAAGAACATTGACATTAATAAATTCTGTTTAGAGCAGCATCTAGAAGCATGTGCAACAGAAGTAGAGTTCCATAACAGATCCTATATAATAATAACTATTTACCAAGCACCTGCAGGAAATTATAATCTATTCTTAGATCATCTAGAAGCTCTTTTGGGTTATTTAACAGGAAGAAACAAAGAAATTTTGATTGCTGGTGACTTTAATACAGATATTCTAATGCAATCTTCCAGTAAACATTTACTGCAGTTAGTAATGTTGTCTTCCAATCTAACTCACACTGTAAACTTTCCAACGAGGATCACTAAATCCTCAAGGACAGCCATTAATAACATTTTTATAGACAAATCAAAGGAACAAAATCATATCATAAAACCTGTTATAAATGGACTATCAGATCATGACATGCAGCTCCTTGTTTTAGATGTAAATTCTAAGCAGATTATCAAGACTGCTAAATCTGAGTACAGGAGAGTAGTCAATCAACCTAAAATTGAGTGTTTTAGAAAACTGCTCAAAGATATGAACTGGAAAGATGTTTATAGTGCTCATGACATGAATGAAAAATATAACACATTCATGAACAATGTATGTACCATGTCTGAAAACTGTTTTCCTCTAAAAGTTACTCAAATTAAACAGAAGTCTATAATAAAACCATGGATTACACAAGGAATAAAGATTTCCTGTAAGACAAAAAGGAAAATGTATCTGTCGACCAAGAATAGCTCCAATGCTGATGATTTAGCTAAATACAAGGAATACTGTAAAACATTAAAAAAAGTAATTCAGATGTCTAAACAAATGCACTACGAGAAGAAGATAGCAATATCAGGGAACAAAATAAAAACAATATGGGATATACTGAAAGAGCAGACAGGTAGAACCAGAAAGGAACAGGAGCAAATAGCACTAAGGGTAGATGACACATTAGTAACTGATGGGCATAGTGTGGCAAATCTATTTAACAAGTACTTTATATCAGTTACTCATAGAATGGGACTTTCAGGATCAGTAAATAATGCCCTTGAATATCTGAAACTAACCTTCACAAATAGCTTCAAGTACTTGAATATATCACTCACTTCACTAAAAGAAATAACTTCCATAATAAAATCTTTAAAAACAAAGCATTCTAGTGGGTACGATGAAATATCAACAAAGTTAATTAAGGCATGTTCTTGTGAGTTTAGTACAATTCTAAGTTACTTGTGTAACCAGTCAATTATAACTGGGACATTTCCTGACTGGCTAAAATATGCAGATGTTAAGCCTCTATTCAAGAAAGGGGATAAAGAGATACCATCAAACTACAGACCGATTTCACTTTTGCCAGCATTCTCAAAAATTTTAGAAAAAGTAATGTACAGGCAGCTGCTCAACCATCTGACCACAAATAATATATTATCAAGAACACAGTTTGGATTTCTGAAGGGTTCTGATATCGAGAAGGCTATTTACACCTACAGTGAAAATGTACTTAATTCATTAAATAACAAATTACAAGCAGCAGGTATTTTCTGTGATTTGTCAAAGGCATTTGATTGTGTGAACCGTCTCCCATAAGTCCAACCCCTCGTCCAAGTCGTGGGAGATGGGCAACGGCACAAAGTAGGGGACTGCCTATAGGGGCGATGTACAGCGGGGACTTCGTGTGCCCCAGGACCGCTACGGTAGCTGGGAAGGCCCTATGGGAACCCTGAAACGTGACGGCTAACGGGGCTCTGGTGAAGCTGCGATAGGCCTAGCAAGCCAGTAGTGGATAAATCAACTGCTTTTAAAAAGGGAACATGCCTCGGATCACGGAACGGATTTAAAGGAAACTGACCAAGCAATGGAAAAGGATTACGAGATGGTTTACGACTGGGCACCTTAAACATAAGGTCTCTAACTGGGAAGTTAGAAGAAATTGTAGAAATGATGGAAAGGAGGAAATTGGACATCTTGGGACTTGCTGAGACTAGGTGGAGAGGAGTTGGTGAAAAACCACTAAGTAAGGGATGTAAACTGTACTGGATAGGGAATGAGAGGGGAAGAAATGGAGTGGCAATAGTGGTCAGAGAGGGTCTGCAGGAGGAGGTGGAAGGTATCAATGATCGAATGATAAAAGCCAGAGTACGAGTGAAAGGAAAAAGCATTGAAATCATCCAAGCATATGCCCCACAGGTGGGGTGTACAAAAAAGGAGAAGGAGGAATTTGAAGATGACATGCAAAAGCAGCTAAATGGAGGTAATCAGATTATAATAGGGGACCTCAATGCACATGTTGGCACAGACAGGAAAGGATTCGAGGAGATAATGGGACCAGAGGGCTGGGGGAACCGAAATAGAGAAGGAAAATTGTTGCTGGAATTCTGCAAGAGGAATGGGCTGGCGATCGCAAATTCCTGGTACAAGAAGAGAAGTAGCCACAAAATAACTTGGTACAGTGGAGACTGGTCCCAAACTTCAGTAGTAGACTATGTACTAGTGGATAGGCAGATGATGAGCAGCCTCACAGATGTTAAGGTCATTCCATCTGAGGCCTTAGACAGTGACCATCGGCTGTTGGTAGCCACCCTGAGAGAGAAAAAAGATAGGAGGGCAACAGATATACAGGAGAAAAGGTTGAAGACATGGATGCTGAAAGAGGATGAACGGAGGACCCAGTACCAGACACTGATCAGGAAGAAGCTGCCAAAGGAAGATCAGAGAACAGTGGAAGAAGAATGGGGAGATTTTAAGAGGGTTCTAGTTGAGGCAGCTGAGACTGTGTGCGGAAGAACTAGCACAAAGAGGAGAAGTAAGGAAACCCCATGGTGGAACAACATATGTAAAGAGGCAGTACTTCGAAAGAACAAAGCCTTCAGAGAATGGTTCCAGACCCGAACAGAGGAAGCTAGGGTAAAATATAAGGAAAGCAAGAAAGCGGCACAGACCATAGTAAGGGCGGAGAAGAAGAAGTGGATGGAAAAATGGACAAGAATGTTAGAAGAGGACAGTGAAGGGAACAAAAAAGTACTTTACACCATGGTAAGAAATAAGAGGAACGACAGAAGCGAGTGCCTGAGGATCATGGATAATAATGGAAGAGTTGTGGAGGAAATGCATGAGCTCAAAAAGATTTGGAAGGAGTACTTTGAAGATCTGTTGAATGCCGCCAAGCGGGTAACTAACAGCGATGGAGAGCCTAAGGCAGCAGACGATTATAATAGTGGGGAAATTGATGATCTAACTTGGAATGAAGTGGAAGAAGCCATAAAGAGGATGAAAGGGGGCAAGGCACCAGGTTGGGACGAAGTAACAGTGGATATGATACGAGCAGCAGGAGAAGTAGGAACCCAGAGGCTGTACAGAGTGCTGAGGGTGGTGTGGAAGGAGAACACAATTCCTGAGGATTGGAAGAAAGGAATTATAGTCCCGATCTTCAAGAAAGGGGATAAAAGGAGATGTGAGAACTACAGAGGAATCACCCTGCTATGCCACTGTGGAAAAATCTATGAAAAGATCCTGGAGAAGAGAATAAGAAGCAGTATTGAAAGTAGACTGCAAGAGGAGCAGTATGGTTTCAGACCGGGAAGATCAACAACGGACCTCATATTTGCGGTAAGGCAACTGCAGGAAAGGCACTATGAGTACGGGAAGGACTTAATCATGGCCTTTTTAGATATTGAGAAGGCGTATGACAGTATCTGTAGGGACAAGCTCTGGGATGTGCTGAACGCAAAAGGGATAGATGAAGAGATAACACGAAAAGTGAGAAAAATGTATGAGGGAAGTGAGAGTTGTGTGAAAGTGGGGAGGGAACGTACTGCATGGTTCAAGCTGGAAAATGGGCTGCGACAGGGAAGTGCACTTTCGCCTTTATTGTTTATTATTGTTATGGATGAAATCCTACAGCAAGTATCAGATGCAACTGGAGATGATAAAATGAAAGCAGTGCTTTTTGCCGATGACCTGATGTTATGGGGAAATTGCGAGAAGGAGGTGCAAGAGCAGTTAGATGTATGGGAGGCAACGGCAGCACAATATGGAATGCATTTCTCTGCAAAGAAAAGTGAAATAATTGTCACAACAAGGAAGAAGAATAGGCCAAATGTGGATATAACTTGTGGAGGGGAAAAACTACAAGTGGTAGAGAACTTCAAGTACCTGGGAAGCATGATTGAAAGTAAGGGGGGAAACGCAATGGACATAAATGAAAGGTGCAGAAAAGCAGGGCAGTTCTACAAATGCATTAGGGGGCTTATTTGGAGCAAGGAGGTGCCACGGAAATCCAAGGGAATTATATACCGAACCTACTTTGTCCCCATATTGGCATACGGAAGTGAGACATGGGTAATGCACAAAAGCGACAAAAGTAGAATACAGGCTAGTGAAATGAAGTTCCAGAGGAGCAGGTTGAGTGTAACAAGACGAGACAGACTGCGAAATGTGTATGTGAGGGAAAGACTAAAGGAGGAACCAGTACAGGACAGGATAGAAAAATCAAGACTGCAGTGGTATGGACACATGAAGAGAATGGATGAGGGAAGAATTCCAAAGAGGATGTTTGATCTGCAACTGGAGGGGAAGAGGCCCAGAGGAAGACCAAGAGATAGATGGGTGAAGGGAGTGAAGGAATGTGTGACGAGAAGAGGAGAGAACTGGACGAAGATGGAAGAGGGGGAATGGTGGAAAGACAGAACACGATGGAGAGGCTTGTGTTCCCGACAGACCCAGCCAGTGGCTGGAAACTGTCCAAGATGATGATTATGATTTGATTGTGTGAACCACAACGTCCTTTTAAGTAAATTAGAATTCTATGGTGTCACGGGCAGTGCTGCAAAATGGTTCAAGTCATACCTCACTAACAGGAAACAAAGGGTGTCAGTGCAAGGGACTAGTGAATTAAGTCATCAGTCATCATCAGAATGGGAAGAAATTACATGTGGTGTCCCACAAGGATCCATCTTAGGGCCATTGCTTTTTCTTGTGTACATTAATGATCTCTCATCAGTTACACTGCCAGAAGCACAGTTCATTTTGTTTGCAGATGACACAAGTATTGCAACAAATAGTATGACAAGTGTAGTTCTAGAAAGATCTGCTAATGATATTTTCATGGATATTAATAAATGGTTAACGCCAACTCACTGACATTAAACTTCGATAAGACTCACTATATGCAATTCAGAACCTGTAAGAGGTTTCCACCCAGCATACGCATAAAATATGAAGAAGAGCAGATAGAAGAGGTTGACAGTCTTAAATTCCTGGGATTACAACTTGATAATAAATTCAGTTGGGAAGAGCACACCACAGAACTGCAGAAACACCTTAAAAATCTGTATTTGCAATTCGAGTGTTAGCAGACATAGGCGACATAAAAATGAAAAAGCTTGCATACTTTGCCTACTTTCATTCCATAATGTCATATGGTATAATATTTTGGGGTAACTCTTCAAAAAGTTTTCAGAGTCCAAAAGCGTGTAATACGTATTATTTGTGGAGTAAATTCACAGACGTCCTGTAGAAACCTCTTCAAAGAACTGTGTATACTAACTACTGCCTCTCAGTATATTTACTCATTAATGAAATGTGTCCTAAATAATATATCTCTTTTTCCAACAAACAGCTCAGTTCATACATACAATACCAGGAACAAAAATGATCTGCACAAGGACTTAAAAGCCCTTACTTTAGTTCAAAAACGGGTCCACTACTCTGGAACACTCATCTTCAATAATTTGCCAGTAAACATAAAAAATTTAGTTACAAATAAAGATCAGTTTAAAAGGAGCCTGAAAGACTTACTAGTGGCCAACTCCTCCTACTCCATTGACGAATTTTTTAATAGAAACAAATGATGTATTGTATATATTCATACTATTAGTATTGTTATTTCAGCTTAAAAAAAAAAATGACATGTTCCACATCCACGAGGATCTCCTCAGCACGGATCTGTGGAACGAAAAACTAATCTAATCTAATCAAACACAGACCTTTGCAACAAAATTTGGACGACATGCTGTGTGAATTACCAACAAAAGAAAAAATCATTGACATCCTGTGTGATGTCATAGTAAAGCTAAAACAGGACTTGATATATCTTCATTCACTGAACAGTGTTAATACATCGCCAAATAAAAGTTGTGCTGAGTTTAATAGGCCTAAAAAGTTCACTCGTCGAAAACCAAACAATCTGTCATCCAAGTGCCATTAAATAATCGTTTCAGTGTTCTTGACGAGAACAGAAATAGTGAATACTCTATTGCTACTGTATTGTCAAATAAAATTGTGTCAGGGAAGAAATCCGTTAAGGTAAACATCCACTCGGATAGTCACGGTCGTGGATTGGCAAAAATCTTACGTGAAGTTCATGATGTTGAAGTTTGCAGTTACGTGAAACCAGGAGCACCCTTGTATGAAATCGGAAAAAACATAAAAGACGGGTCTCCAACAAATATAAATGAATATGCAGCAATAGTGGAGAGAGCAATGACATTTATAAAAATGAATTGTCGAGTGCTGTCCAATACTTGAAGAGGATACTTGATTCTAATAATAGTAAAGCAATGATAGTCATGGGAATTCCACATAGACATGATCTTACATTTGAATCGTGCGTAAACAAAGAAATAACCAAAGCTATTGAACAGTTCAAAAATATATGTAAACTGTATCTAAATAGTTTCTGTCTGACGACTTCCTACTTAGAGACACCTTCATGAGACATGGGTTGCACCTTAACAGAAAGGGCAAGAAACTTCTCTACAGAAAAATTGTGGAAATGCTGCCTGTACGTAGCAAAAAAGTAAATTACTCGTCTAGAACAGTTCAACCTTCAGTACCTCAGCAAACACCACCATATGCAGCAGCTCAACTTCCCAAAATTACTGAAACAACTCAACTCCCAACAGTGGACCCACTATTAATAGCAGAAGCAAATTCACCATCATCAGCGAATTCAAGAGCCAACACCTGTGGCAGCATTACCAGGATCAATTGCTGACACAACAGAGACTTCACCAAGGGCAGCATAACCTGAATCAACTGAAGGAAAATCACCCTCATCAGAAGTGGTTGCAACAGTAGTACTAGCATCAACAAATAATGTTGCTCCAATGGTCATTCAAGAAACCACTTCAGAATCCAGAATAGACCTACCGACAATTTCAGAAGAAGATCAGGGGATATCATCACTCCCACAAGCAGAAGAGGCTTTCCCAGCATCACCTCAGGACGATATACTGGCATCAAGAATAGTTCCAGAGCCAAAAGATGAAGCATCACCAGCACCCAGAGTATCATTTGCAGCTGTTGCAGAACTATCAGAGCAGCTAACAGACAAGGATTCTTCACTTGACCTGCAAGGAGGAGGAGCCAGGGGTCCAAAAAAGCTGCAGTTCGTAGTGAGAATTTTTTATGGTATCATCACAAGGAAAGGAAAATTGTGTCGTAACTACACCTCCCAGTAAGCCTAATGTTAATACTTTAAGAGAGACTAGACCAATCAGCCACCTCAAATCTCCAGCCAGTGCTAACAAATTTGCTGTTTACCATTAGAACATTCAAGGCTTATTAAGTAAACTAGACGATCTATCCATTAACATTTTAGATAAGGACTTTATTAATAATGCTAATGTAATCTGTTTTAGTGAACACTTTATGAAACTTGGTTGTGACACATTGCAACTGAATAACTATAACTTAGCAGCTCTTTACTGTAGACATTCTTTAGATAAGGGCGGAGTGGTGATTTACGTTAAGAACAAAATAGCTTATAGATCTTTAGACTTGAGTGAATACTGTACTGATCAACATTGTAAGGTTTGTGGAGTTGTAATCTGTACTGATTTCTCTTAAATTACTGTTCTTTCATTTTATAGGGTTCCTGTAGGCAAAATCTGTATTTTTCTAAAACAGTTAGAATCTCTGTTAACTCATCTATTTGCAAAAACAAAAGATATTATAATTGTAGGTGATTTTAATGTTGACTTTCTTACACATAACATGGAAAGAAATGATTTATCACATTTAATGAACTCTCTTAACTTGACAGCACTGGTGGATTTTCCCACTAGAGTCACAGCTAATTCTACAAGTCGAATTGACAACATCTTCTTAGACAGCTGTAGAATTCTAAACATAACTGTAAAATGTATATTGAATGGGCTCTCCGGCCATGATGGTCAACTACTTTCAACTGACACTGTTAGCCCTCTTTGTAAGAACAATTCCTGCCGTAAAACTTTCAGAGTAATTAACACACATTCTATCAATAGCTTCTGTAATTCCCTACAAGAAGTAGACTGGTACCAGATGGAGCTCTTTGACAATGTTAATGATAAGTACAATGCTTTTCTAAATGAATTATTCAGCCCTATTCGAAGCGGCCTTTCCTAAAAGGACTGTCAAATCCAAATGTGAGACCTACTCTAATAAAAACTGGCTAACTCTGGGCATTAAAATGCCTTGCAGAAGGAAAAGGAATATGTATGCCTCACTCAAATCCAGTTAAAGTGTAGGAAAGGAAAAACATTACAAACTATACTGCTCTATCCTTAAAAAAGTTCTAAGAAGGGCAAAGAGTATTTCTATAAAATAAGAAATTGATGTCCCTAATAACAAAATTAAAACCATATGGGGCATAATAAAAAGGGAAACAGGTAAAATCCCTACTGCAGAAAACACAATAGAAATTAAAACAAATGATACCATTCATGACAATGTTGAAATAATCATTGACATTTTTAACAACCACTTTCTGGCATCAGCAGTACAAACTGGAAAAACATGTTCTGTTAATTAAGCCATGTTATCCCTTCAAAAAGCTATTAATAAAAAAACCAAGCAGATTAAAGTGTCTCCTGTCACAGTACATGAAATTGAGAATATAATTAGAGAGATAAAGAGCTACAATTCTGTTAGCATAAATGGTATCTCTTCAAGATTACTGAAGGAGTGCTATAAGCCGATGAGCATAATACTGTGCCACATATTCAATGAATCCATCCAGCACAGGATTGTTCCTGAGAGACTAAAGTATGCTATTGTCAAACTTCTCTTTAAAAAAGGCGATACAGCCGACATTACCAACTATCGGCCTATCTCCCTTTTAACAACCTTTTCTAAAATTCTTGAGAAATTGGTTCAGAAAAGACTTACTGAACACCTCATGCATTATAAGGTATTAAACAGTAGCCAGTTCGGATTTAATCATGAAGTCCTCTTAGCAAAGGCTGAATATTATGGTATAAGCGGCTCAGTTGGCTCATGGATTAAATCCTACCCAGCTGGAAGAAAGCAGAAGGTCATGTTGAACGACTCTGAGGGGTACTCTGTGTCATCTAGCTGGCACTCTATTGGCTGTGGTGTTCCTCAGGGCTCTGTACTTTGCTCCCTTCTCTTCCTCATCTTTATCAATGACCTTCCCTTGCATACTAGCTTTAAAACTCACTTTAATCTTTTTGCTGATGACACCTCTATCCTCATCAACAAAACTCCCAACATCAAACTTAAGAAATCGGCCAATATTGTCTTCAGTGAAGTATGTAATTGGTTTGTAAATAATGGGTTATCACTAAATGTTAATAAGACCCAGTTTGTGCATTTCCAAGTAAGGAAAAAAGTTGAAGATCAATTAAGTATTACATTGAATGGTAGTGAGTTACTACAAGTTGAGTCAACCAAGTTTCTGGGTGTACACATTGACAACAGTCTAAAATGGTCTGAACATATTTTGCACCTCCACAAAAAACTCAGCTCGGCAACATTCGTTGTTTGTATTATTTCCACTGTATGTGACCGAGACACGACAAAAACTGCTTATTTTAGTTATTTCCATGCATTATTGCTGTATGGCATAGTTTTCAGCCACTATCCAAAAAAATATTCACTGCCCAAAAGAGAGTTATTAGGATAATGAGCGGAGTCCAGCCTAGACATTCTTGTAGGAACCTTTTCAGAAAATTAGGGATACTGAAAACTGCATGCCAATATATCTACTCCCTGTTATGTTTCATTGGTAAAAATCATACAAAACCAATGATTCATACCGTACCCACAATACCAGAAGGAAGATGGACCTCCATTATGAATAAAAAAACCTTACTATTGTACAAAAAGGAGTCCGTTTCATGACCTGCAAGGTGTTCAATGCTCTCCCACCATCACTGAAATTTCTTATCCACGAGCTCCATAAATTTAACCAACAGCTCAAACAGTATTTATTAGATAATTCCTTCTATTCGGTAGAAGAATATTTCAGCAGAGTGAACTGTAATTGATTTTTTCATTTACTAATTTGATGTGCTATTGTGCATTACGATACTCACAATCACCGTTAACATTACTGTGTCTGTCATTTAGCTATTAAGATCTACCATATTTTTAATATAATTTTTTCTATACCTATTAATGAGTATTTTGTCTCATACCAGATATCCTCTTGTAAGAGGTACTTTTATGTATTCCTTTTGTATTATTTGTAATAATTCTGACACGTCCTACATCCATGTGAATGCCTCGCAGTATTGGATTTATGGGATATAAATAAATAAAAGAACGTGGCAAACAAAGCATCGGAAATGACTTCTTAATAATAGGTTGTGGCGACTATCGACCAAGTCGCGGTTAATATCTTTGTTTTTGGCAAGCTCTTTGCTTAGTCTGTGGTCGCGCGCGAAAGTGTACGGACGTGTACCGAGAATTCAGAATGTAAACAACTGTATATGTGTGCTTACGAAAAATAAAAACAGTGTTTATTACATGTGGTGTAGCGTGCATCATTGAATTCGGCAACCCTAGTACGCTAAACCCATACTGGTGACCCCGAATTTTGTTCGCGAGTGCTACAACGAAACCTTAGACCGTCGAACAATACACAATGGAGCGCTTGCCGCCTGCTACACCGACCACGTGCCAACTAAGTGTTCCAACGGACGCTTCGGCATGGTTTTACAACTATCCACCGGGCGTCCGCAATAGTTCTACTAGCTGTACTCAACAGGACAGTGTTTATACAATTCCACAGCCACGTGTTCCGAGTGCTCAACAGCCGACACAATGTGCTCAAACCCCAGTGACTATGTTTACAGGTTTCCCAAGTGCAAGTGTGAATTTTCCACCCGAATCAGTGACTGTACAAATCGAGCCGGACGCTCAAGACTGGAGAGTTCATATTTCTGCCGGAACTCCGGATTTTGCACCAACCCCCCCTACACCACCAGCGTCCGCTTTACGAGTGTTTCCGACGGCACACGCCGTTCCTGCCGCGTGTGTTCCACAAACATTAGGTGATTTTAACTATTTTAATGCACCTGTAGGGGAGGGGCCCGGAAACTGTATTCCGTCGTTCACCGCACATCGGTCGACTACGGTCGATTCTACCGCGCCGGTCCATTCTACGCCCGTCGGCGTTACTCCGTCGACCGCCCGATTCGTTGATTTCTCGACCAAGGTCGAGCCAGCCACGCCTACCGTGCCGCGTGCCACTGACAGTGGCGGAAGCTGGTGCACCGCTACTGCACCCGAGACAATTATGTTGCAGAACTATGGACAGGGAGAGACAGTTTCTGATAAACATTTACGTCAAGACTTTCCCACCCGTTGGCCGAAGCTACCACCCCTTCGCAAGGATCACCCACGCACATGGTTTGCCTTGGTCGACCACGTCCTGCAGCTACACGGCGTCGCCGACGACAATTCGAAGTTCCTATGCTTACTGTGTCACCTCCATGACGAACTGGATCTGATCTGCGACATTGTGGCTTCGCCCCCCGCTACGGACAAATATGCGTTCGCCCGACGCACCATCCTCGAGCGACTATCCACATCGCCAGAGGAAGCTATCCGCCTCATCAGTCAGGAATCGCTGGGATCCAGGTCCCCGTCGCAACTCTGGCGTCATCTCCGCGCTATGATTGACACGCATCACATGCCGGACATTACGCTTTGGACCATCTGGTTGCTGAAACTTCCCCAGCAAGTTCAACTTCACCTTCTACATGTAACTTCGGCCCCACTAGATGCCAAACTGAAGATCGCAGACCAAGTTTACAACATTCTGCCCCCCCCCCCCCCGCATACCCTCCCAGGGTGCCCTCAGGCCTCAGGGGTTGGCACACCTGCGCGGAAGTTCCCATCCTGCAGTACAGAGTGCGCACGACTCGCTCCACGCTCCTCGCACCGGCAGCCGACGCCGCGTGACATTTCTACTGCCGGACGGAAGCTGTACCCGCGACGCTACCAGGTACCCCACCGAGCTCTTCGACAAGGACTACCAGTGGATCACCCGCTGCTGAACTGCCGGCCTTGGACACACACACGTGTGCATTACAGGTTAGTCACAGTGCAACGGGTGCTGGTCCAGCATCCCCATCGGTGTTCGCGATCAATAACGGTACTGTCCACAGAATAAATACCACAGAAGGCCCACCGGTACGTGCAAAGGCTAGGCGTTTAAATCTGGAAAAACTTAAACACGCTACAGCTATTGTTCAGGAACTTTTAGATAATAAGACTATCCGCCCTTCTTCTAGTTGTTGGTCGTCACCCATTCATTTGGTGCCTAAGAAAGATGACACTTTCCGCCTGTGCGGTGACTATCGGGCGCTTAACGCCAGAACAATTTTAGATAATTATCCCATCCCAAATATTCAAGACTTTGCTTCCCAGCTGCATGGGGCACAAATTTTCAGTGTAGTCGATTGTCATAAGGCGTACCACCAACTGCCAATGGCACCTGAGGACGTTGAAAAGACCGCTATCATCACCCCGTTCGGGTTGTTCGAGTATTTGTTTATGCCATTCGGCCTTAAAAATGCTGCACAGACGTGGCAACGGTTCATCGACTCGCTGGTTGGAAAACTGGACTTTGCATATGCGTACCTGGACGACTTGTTAATTTTTTCTTCCTCCCTCGAGGAACATGAACAACATTTAAATACAGTGCTCCAACTATTAAAAGCAAACGGTATCGCAGTGAACAATACTAAGTCACAACTCCGCCGCACCAGTGTCACTTTTCTGGGCCACAGAGTTTCTGGCGACGGCATCCGCCCCCTAACTGAACCGGTGGAGGCCATTAGTACGGTGCCTTTGCCCAAAGATTTTCAGGGCCTCCGCCGCTTCCTTGGAACGGTAAATTACTACCGCAAACATATTCCCCGCGCCGCCGACATACAAGCCCCACTGACGGATGCCCTCGCAGGAAAAAACACATCAGGGTCTCGGGCGGTCACGTGGACTCCAGATATGCGTCGCGCATTCGATAATCTAAAGTCAGCCTTACAGACAGCTGTTACGCTTGCTCACCCCATTCCTGATGCTCCCATCTCGCTTACTACAGACGCAAGTGATACAGCAGTGGGGGCAGTACTTCAGCAATCCATGGGTTCTGTTGTACAGCCGCTCAGATTTTTCTCCCACAAACTGACCGCTTCCCAACGTAAATGGTCGACCTTCGACCGGGAACCGTTTGCTATTTACGCTGCTATCAAATATTTCCAAGACGATATCGAAGGTCGCCATCTCGTGGTATTTACCGACCACGAGCCATTGGTTTACGCTTTCCGTAACACAGGTAAGGACTCATCCCCGAGACGTTTTAGGCATATGGACCTTATATGTCAGTTTATGAATGACATACGTTACGTCAGAGGCGCAGACAATGTCGTCGCTGATTTTCTGTCTCGGGTGTCGGTTTTATCTTCACAACTGGACCTCAGTGAGCTCCCTAAATTGCAGACAGAGGATACTGAACTCGCAGCATTGCGTTCCGATATCAAAACAGGACTCAAACTAGAGTTACGGACACTTCCTGGGTTTTCATCACCCATCTGGTGCGACATTTCAACAGGACGCATACGCCCGGTGATTCCTGCACCTCTCCGCCGGGACATATTTAATAGTATCCACGACTTGGCACACCCTGGCATTCGCGCCTCCGCACGTCTGGTATCTGAACGTTTTGTTTGGCCCGGGGTGATAAAACAGTGTCGCAGTTGGGCACGAGCATGTGTGGCTTGTCAGCGCGCAAAAGTAGGACGTCATGCACAGCCCCCCATGGGTACGTTCGATGTGGCAAAAAGAAGATTCCAGCACATACACATCGATATCGTCGGGCCCTTACCCCCCTCAGGCCCATTCCGTTACATACTGTCCGCAATTGACAGGTTTACCCGCTGGGTAGAGGTAATTCCTCTCACTAATATCACAGCCGATGCAGTGGCCCGAGCCCTGCTGTTAATGTGGATCTCGCGCTTCGGCTGCCCAGTCTCTGTCACCACCGACCAGGGCCGCCAGTTCGAGTCTGCCCTCTTCCGACAGCTTTGTGAACTGTGTGGGGTGAAACGATTTAGGACTACAGCATACCACCCCCAGAGCAATGGGCTTGTGGAACGCTGGCACCGAACGCTTAAAGCTTCCCTGATGTGCCACGGAGGTGAGTGGGCCGATGGGTAATGTTAGGCGTTTGGGCCGCGTACAAAGAGGACCTTGGCGCATCCCTGGCAGAGGTACTGTATGGAGAACCCCTCACACTCCCAGCAGAGTTAGTCGAGCCTTCACTTCCTCCAGATCAAATCTGCGACTCGACATTCGTCGGGCAGGTCAAGGAGCTAATTGCTAACATCCGCGTGCCGCCTCCTCGACCACACACGCCCCCTCCCGTATTTCTGCATAAGGACTTGGCGTCGTGCACTCATGTCATGGTGCGAGATGACACCATCCGACCGGCACTCAGACCTCCATATACGGGCCCGCACAGAGTCATATCACGGCGTACCAACACGTTCGAAGTGCTCATTAACAGCACGCCTCAAACGGTATCCGTCTGCCGCCTCAAACCTGCATGGACTCTGGGAGAACTGCCCGATACCCCACCCAGTCAGACCCCATCCCCTGCTGCACCCACCTCGCATGAGGCATCTACCGACAGTCCATGGATGAGCGACGCCCATTCCCACACATGTGACGTTCCCCACTCCCAGTCGTGTGACAGTGCTACAGGTGCGTGTGACATTCCTATGCAGAGTGATGCGTGTGATGACTTACCCTCCTACAGGCAGCCCCTCGCCTCTCCCCTGTTAGGATTCAGTGATGTATCAGGGACCAGCCCCAGAGCGTGTGATGTCACCGATGACGACTCGTGTGGAGATTCTGTCAACCCGTATCAGGAAGTGGTAGTGAATGTCAACACTGATCTTATTTGCAGCTCTAATGTGTTTTTTTGTTATACAGCCGGGTAATGTGTACATCTTCTACGAACAAGCCAGCTTCCCCAGGGACAACTTAACTCACATTCCTCTCCTCCAGTCTGTCCCCTTGCCTGTTGGTACTGACCCATCAACGGTCAAAGTCCTACGTACCGCCACAGCCATTCAGATCCGCTATCCTGGCCCCTCACAACCCACCATCCCCTCCCCAGATCCCTCAACTGATGTACGAGGATTCACCCGGTCAGGCAGGACCATCCGCCCCCCTCGCTGGCGCGAAGACTTCAATTACTAATGTAATGTAATGTAAAGTATGGTTTCTGATTAAACACCCTCTCCCTCCCCCCTGGGTGTTCCCTTTACATGTATGCCCCAATATTTATGTTTGTGCTCCACACTCTAGGGGGGGGCTAATGTGGCGACTATCAACCAAGTCGCGGTTAATATCTTTGTTTTTGGCAAGCTCTTTGCTTAGTCTGTGGTCGCGCGCGAAAGTGTACGGACGTGTACCGAGAATTCAGAATGTAAACAACTGTATATGTGTGCTTACGAAAAATAAAAACAGTGTTTATTACATGTGGTGTAGCGTGCATCATTGAATTCGGCAACCCTAGTACGCTAAACCCATAAGGTGATTCATTAATTAAAAACGTTGCAGTATCGAATACTAAAACCGATGTCTGCCCACGGATAGCTATACATCAATCAGTCACCTCAAGAACATGCAGACAACGAAACAAAATGCATTCCCGCCGGTACATCGCAATGAAAGATACAAAATGCAAACGTGTATTCATCCACGTGGGGACAAAGTCGTTGCGAAACAGCAGTGAAGAAGAGATGGTAAACGAAACAAGAAATCTAATCCGTACGACGGAAAACGTGGCCGGGCGTTGTGGCCGTGCGGTTCTAGACGCTTCAGTCTGGAACTGCGTGACCGCTACGGTCGCAGGTTCGAATCCTGCCTCGGTCATAGATGTGCGTGATGTCCTTAGGTTATGTAGGTTTAATTAGTTCTAAGTTCTAGGCGACTGATGACCCAGAAGTTAAGTCGCATAGTGCTCAGAGCCATTTGAACCAACGAAAAACGTGTATCCAGCATCAAAGTTAATTATTAGTAGTATCAAAATGGTTCAAATGGCTCTGAGCACTACGGGACTTCACATCTGAGGCCATCAGTCCCCTAGAACTTAGAACTGCTTGAACCTAACTAACCTAAGGACTTCACACACATACACGCCCGAGGCAGAATTCTAACCTGCGGTCGTAGCAGTCGCGCGGTTCTGGACTGAAGCGCCTAGAACTGCTCGGCCATCGGGCCGGCTATTAGTAGTATCCTGCACAGAAGATCGGTAAGTGATAAATACATAGGAAAAACAATCGCATCAGAGAGCAGTGCAGCATACTTGGTGCAGTTTTCGTGGATTCGAATAAAATTGTTAGTGATAAATGTCTAGGAAAAGATGGACTGCATCTGAACAGGCTTGGTTCGGCAACATTCAGCAATATGTGTAGTGACATGTATAAGAGAAACTAGTATGCAAAGATGGGGGTGTAAAAATTGATAACGAAGTTAAAACAAAAATACATAAACAGCGTTTCAAACCAGATGCCATATTCAAAAACGTAACAATACGTTCGTAATGCACTTGAACATAAATGGGTTAAGTTCAAATTACACAAATGGCAGAGAGACAAAACTTAACGACTTGCAAATCATTTTGTCAGAAATACCAAATATCAAGACTGTATACTTGAATGAACACTAGCTTACAAAGGATAGTATCAAAATCTTAAATAACCTTGATAATTTTTATGTTGCCAGCAGCTTTTGTAGAAGTAATTTAACTCGAGGAGGATCATGCATACTAGTGGAATGAAAAGGTTCAGGAAAATCAAGTTCCGCGAAAAACGTAAAAAAGAATGAGTCTTTATGTATTCAGTACAAAAAGGTATCGTGGTTCGACCTGGAAAATGTTACTGCTGCGAAGTTAAAGCAAAAAAAGCAAACGAAATCATTACAAGATCAAAATCTAGTGAAAAAAGCGTGGCAAATGCAAATTCAGTACATCGATTTGTAAACATTGCGATGATTTTCGTCTCATTTTAACTGCAAAAAACAGTGAAATCAGTTAACTTAAAAGGACTGTAGCCTTATTGGAGAAATATCTTGGCTGTAAAAATCAACAAACAGAGCATCGTCTGAACCTGGAAGAAATATCGGCTACCAGTGATGTAATCAAAGAAAGAACGACTGTGCAAACCAGCACCAAACTTGGAAATAATGAAGTAAATGCATCAAATAGTTACAATGACAAACGTGATTCCACAAACAATGTCATTAAGAAACATATGAGTCCAGATAATAATTACAAACAACAACAGCCGTGCACTGTAAATTTTTCGCACGTATCGCATACAAAACAAATAATGTGATTAAAAAAAATCTGTCGACTGGCTTCAAGTGTGCAAAAAAGAACAAAAAGTGTTAACTTTTGCCGATAATCATGGACGTAAGATAGCAGAAAAGGTAGCAGATACACAAACTAACGCAAGTGTCCTTGAAGATGGTGACAAGTGATGTTGTTCAATCATGTGAAGCGTGCAAAAAAGTTATTAAAACGACAGATATAGTACTAGTTTGCGGATTATGGTGTAATAAATCCTTTCACAACGAGTGTGGAGGCGTTAGTAACAGTGAAGCTCGTACAGTAGCGTGTTCTGAAGACCGAACTAAGTTTCACTGTGTGCCAAAGTTAAGTAGCGAAGTTAAGTAGCGAAAATTTACATGAACCCGAAGTGCAGAAACACAAAAGTAATATTGAAGTGAACGGTGACGTAAACTTATTAGAATACTTGCAAAATATACGTAAGTTAACAAATAAAATATCGGAAGATAACCTATCAATGAATAAAAAGCTGGATACAATTATCAGTGCTGATTCTAAGATTGAAGAATTGCCGTCTCCAAAATATAACGTAAACATATGTGAAAAACCACTTGTAAACGGTGCTGACTCCTTGGAAAGTGGTTATAGCAAAGTAAGTGAATTTGTACAGGAAAACATTGGTGCTGCAAACGGTAAACAAACGGATTTGGCGGCAGATAAACACCATATTGTGGTTAATGTGCTGTGCAACCCGACTCACACATCGAAAACAACTGTCGGTGATCGAGAAAACGGCGCTGATGAGTGCTGTATTAATGTAGTGACAGAAACTGTTCAAATCCCTTTCTACAACAAGGAAAACATCATTCCAGACGAAAAAACTCCAACCGTAAATTGTAATCAAACTGATATCATGGAATGAATCGAGTGTTTTTATGTAAACAATGTATCGGTCAAAAAAACAGGATCTGGCGTTAACAAATACGAAAATAGTCTTTACAACTCTGCAGATTCCTCAGAAAATAAACTCTCACCCAATACAGAGTGGCGTGTGGTAAGTTCTAGGAAAAGAAGTGTTCGCCATAGGGACAAGAAAACCCCAACAACTTCTGCAGAACAACAAACAAATAACACAACGCTAAATACAGCTATCACATGCAAACTGCCACAGACAGTGAGTATGAGATCAACTCCTCCAATCAATGCCATCTCAGTAGTAGGAAATTCAAGTGTTAGTGACAGGAAAAATATAATAATAGGCACTGGTGATGACCAAGGAATGCTGTATGGTTTCATTTAGGAAAGATGAAAAGTGGAACGACAGCAGAAAACGTAACTAACTTTTTGAAGAAAATCCTACCAGGTCATAGCAACTTTCACATAGAAAAATTTGAATCTAAGTGTGTAAATAGTAGTTTTAAGATTGGTGTAGACTTTCATCTAAAAGACAAGCTAATGGACACTGCTGTATGACCCAAAAATGTTGTAATTAAGCGTTTTTTGTTCCTGAGACCAACCATTATGCCAATAAAATAGATTACGAAGTTAAAAACAAGGATCACTGTACGAGAATGTTGCTAGTACTGAAAACAATATGCCTATAATCACTGCAAGTGTAAATGTGCAGTGCATAAGAACCCAAATGGATCTCCTATTATTTTTTATAGAAGAAATTAAACCAGATGTTTTATGTATTTGTGAACACTGGCTAGCTGAAGCAGAAGGTGATTTCTATAAATCTGTTGAATACTTAGACATGGCCAGTGCTTGGTTTCGAAGAACTGCAACCCACGGTGGGGTCTCTGTGTATGCCAACAGAGATCATAGTATCAAGGAAATTGATTTAAGCAGTTTTTGTATGGATTTTGATCTTGAATTAGCTGCACTGTTATTAACAAATATTGATTTAGTTGTTGTTGCTGTGTACCATTCACCAGATGGTAACTTTGAGAACTTTATTGGACATATGGAGAACTGTTTGTATTACCTAACACGCCCAAATTCAAAAATCGCACTGTGTGGAGATTTCAACATACACATACACATACGTAATCGAGATGCCAGCGAAAGGGTCTTTATAGATTAATTACCAGTTATGGGTTGTTTATTGCAAAGAAGCTCCCAACAAGGGGTGGTGCATGCCTGGTCACCATAATCACCAACCTCAACATCTGGGATTATAAACTCAGTGCAGTTGAACCTATGGTAGCAGATCACTGTGCTCTAGTAATGGAAACCAGTATGAGGAGCAAACTGCAGATAAGCACATGGCATTCAAACTACACATTCAAAAGAAGATTTGTTAAAGAAGAGAGACTAAATGATCTCAAAGCAGCTCTGTCTTGTGTAAACTGGCAGCAGAAAATTGCAGAGTTAGTAGGCAGTGATTCTTTCTTATGTCTTTTCCAAACCTTAAAAGCAATTTTTGATGACATGTTTCCGGTAAGACCAGGGAAGAATCCTGTGGACAAATCACAAGGCAGGCAGAAAGTTATCAATGTGAAACAATGGCACACACCCGAGCTCAATAAATTGAAGTGTATTGTAACAATGTGCAAGGACCGAATGAAATCAGCTTTAGACATACCAGCTAAAGAATTACATCACCACAACTACCTAAAGGCCAAAAAAACTTATAGGAAGGCAGTAGAGGAAGCAAAAAAGAAATTTAATGATACATACATTAAAGAGGCCCAAAATCCTTGTAAAGGTGCCTGGATTCTTGTAAATGAGAACAGAAAGAAGACTACCTCCTGCTTAAATTCATGTAGCCCTGATGACTTCCATGAATATTTTGTCAGAATAGTGGAAAAGACAGTGAGTGAAATTCCACACTCTGACCTAGATCCGACTGCAAACATAAGAAATGCAGACAGTTGCAGTATTCAAAACTGGAAGTAAGTACACCCTGAGGACACGATAAAAATTGTGAACTCCTACAAACACTTAGAAAGTGTAGACATCTATGGCATGTCCTGCACACTGCTAAAGAAAATTATTGCACAATTAGCTCAGCCACTAGCCATAGCAATATACAAATGTCTATCTTCTGGTGACTTCCCATACTTCCTTAAACTGGCACGCACAGTACCAATATATAAGGGGGATCCATGTGAGGTGTCCAGCTTCAGACCAATCAGAGTGGTACCAAAATTCATAAAACCGCCATCTATCACAAAAGTGTACTATACCAACCCAAAATCCTCTACAGTGCTCTCCTCAAAGAACTAACAATAATACCAAAACTGCACATATTTAAAAGATAATTTAAAAACATGTTATTGAGCAATAGTTTTTACAGTATTGAAGAGTTTATGAATCACTGACAATAAAAGCACAGTTAATATTTCCCTGACATAATAAATATGTGTAATTGCTCACATTTAAATACTTGCTTTTCTTGTACGTTGTTATCCTACTTGTATATTTTTATGTTAATGTTCTTACAGTTCTATTTAAATTGTAATGTCTAAGTGACAAGTAAATTCAATTATAAATTTTCATGTACATGTATTTTAAATTTTAATGTTTATTGACAAGTCCTATGTCATTTTGATGATGTACTACAAGGACGCTAATAAATTTAATTGAATTAGTTGATAAACATTGTATTTGTGACACAGTCTGTCCAGCCATGGCTGATAAATGACGAAGATATGGTAATAAAGTAAAGTAATAATAAAGTAACCAGGTGCAGGCATTGCAGATGTGACAAGAACAGTGGTAAAATCGTGTGAAAACCTTAACCCAAAAGACTGTGTCGAATTTTGTGCAGGTGCAAATGATGTTGCCAGAGATAAAGATAGTGAACTCATCACTGTTCTTGAAAGTATGCTACCCAAATTAGGCAACACAAATGTAGCTGTTGTAAATCAACCACACAGATACGACCTACCTCCTTGGTCATGTGTTACTAAATTAATAGAAAGAGTAAAGAAAGAGACAGCTGCTGTATGCAAATACGAGTAGTTTCTGTATGTGAACTTAATAACTTATCGAGTTTAGGGGAACAAAATCATTCAAGCTAGCACTCGGATAATCATTCAAGCTAAATCGTAGCACATCAAAGCACTTTGATAAAATCGCCTCGTTCAGTTTACACTAAAGTCAAATAACAGTGTAGTCAAGTGTTAGCTCGGTGTTTGTTCTGTGCATTTGTTCTACTAACTCATAATGACTAGAGCTAGGATTTTTGCATATTTGCATTATAGTGTATATAAATGCACGTATAACGACCTTGTGGGAGTATTCACTACTAGTGATGGGCTAAACTGCGATTTTCCGATATCAGTGATTTCTGTGAATGCTACTTTTCAGTATCTGTTATTCTTAACTGTGATTTGTCGCAGTTAAGGAACCTAGGTCGTGTATCCCTCCGCCACTGCTATTTCTGCGATTTCTGCTACTTCCGCGATTTCTGCGACTTCTGTGATTTCTGCTACTTCTGCGACTTCTGCTACTTCTGTGACTTCTGCTACTTCTGCGATTTCTGTGACTCCTGCGATTTCTGTGACTCCTGCGATTTACCACCGTATGAAAAAGTTACATCTGTCCACACAGAAAATTGCATCTCAACAAACCTGTCATTGGTAAGTATGTTTTACGTTTGTTCTTCCGTTGGCTTTAATCTTGTATTGAAGAAACAACTGTGAAAATATTAATAGTGTAATTAATATGTAAGTAGCCATACAGTAGCGTAATAGTTCGTGTTTATAAAATGAGTTCTACCAAACCGTTATGTTCACAGGTATGCGAACTACATTTTAGTCACTCAGTAAAGTGATAACTCAAAATATCATTGTCAACAGATCTGGAGAAATTGCCACTGCATCTTTAGACCGTTTTCGTCAGATGAGAGGTTAGTTTCTAAGTGTTTCGATGGACTTAATTACTTCAGTGAGATCGTTCTTGCAAATGTGAAATATACCCCATTGAGTGGCTTTCATTAGAACAAATTTTAGCAATCTACTCTGTCAATTATATTACTTGTAATTAGTGACAGCAAAAATTGTTTAATAATCCTTGTGATTTTGCAGACACAGTTCTGACTCTGATTACTGGTTGCTGTACGTATCTATCCACATCAAAGCTGTTGAGAGAGACTCGTGAAGATTCAAGACAGCTCTTAGAAGATTTTGCAGTTTAAAAGTGACATAATTGTGAAATAAGTGTGCAGATGAGTGATTAAACTGTGTTTTATTGAAGTAGTTGTGCGATTTTAAAAGAATAATAAATGTTAAATACAGTGAGTGAATAATGAAAATCTCATTTTCCACATGTTTAAGCCGTCCCACCCGTAATTTTCCGCCACTTATTTACTGGTAAACACTAGTTGGAGAGTGACATGCCCCCCCTCCCCGTGTCCACATCTTGGGTGTGACACTGACCTGTAACATATCCCCAAGTCTACAATATGCATTTTGAGGCTGTTGATATGAAAGTGGGAAGTACAGATCTTCCATTTAAATCAGGAATAGGTTAAGTGTATTACTTGAAAGTAACACAGGAAAAGCTTACTTATGTAGGTGGTGGTAGTGTCGGCAAAAAGTTCTTGTGTGTGAAGTTGCCATGTAGAACACCAGGTGTAAAACTTTTATCCCGAGTCTTGAACTGTGTCTGAACAAAAGTGAGGCATTCATATGACCCAATAATACTGTTTTCATTTCACTACACTTATACAGATGTCTGAGTTCCTCTGTGTTAACATTGCAAAGTCCTGTAGGCATGTGGAGTATTAACCAAAACTGTCATATTGGAAGCAGAATCAAACACATTTGTTACGTAACTTGATGTTTTCAGGAGAAAAAGGCAATGTTGCTTCTTATTAATATAATACATTGAGTCACAGCAGTATTTGACCAACCATAACTGATGCTGAATGTGCATGTCGTCATATAATATGAAGGGCTTATTTCAATAGTGGTACAAGTCCATTACCTCCACTTTTCTGTCTATAATGCTTCTGAAATTAGTCATCCAAACAAACATAAATAAAGGTTCATCTCTAGCAAGAAGCCATATGCTTGAATATTTCTGGTACCTCAACTGCAGATTTTTCAGCGCTCATTTAACTTTACGACTCTGTATCTCAAAATGAACAAAAATGGACTTGTACCACTATTGAAATAAGCCCTTCATATGCACACACAGCACATCGATCTCGTGAGGCACAAGGCTCTCATAACGAAGTACGTACGTCGGTCAACAGATGACACTAGGAAAAGTATGTTAACTGCGCTTTTTAGTTGCTACTTGCGACTATTAGTTGCGATTTGTCACAGAAATCGCAGTTTGACTCGGTAGCGAATAGCGTAGTATGAACTTTGCTCAACAGATGGCAGTGCTAACTGCGCTTTTTAGTTGCTACTTGCGACTCTTAGTTGCGACTTGTCACTGAAATCGCAGAAAGCAGTGCTAAATTCGACCAATAGATGGCGCACGTCTTTGAATGAGAAATACCACTTGCGACTACTAACTGTGACTGAAATCGCAGTTAGATTCTGTAAAGTTGTTACTGTGATATCTGTGACTTCTCAGTCACTGTGATTTCTAACATACGCGATTTCCTACCCACCACTATTCACTACTGAAGATTCAATGAACACGCCAGCCGAAGTCGAAAAGTTGCGAAATGAACCATAAAAAGTAAACAAACCGTTGCACGGCGAACTTCCGACTGCTAACAGTGTAAAACACAGAAAAATATTCCACGGCCGTGGAATTGCCGCAGTGCAAACGGAAAAATACAATTACAGGGCAAACGGTTCCGTGAAGCCTGGGGCTCCATTAAGTGAACTGAAAAACCTTACAAAATTACGTGAAGTAACTAGTTTGTGTAAGGATGACTTTGTTATATTGCTGGGAAGATCAAATGACGTATATGGAAATGAGTCGTTCAAGGCTAGCACAGAACTGAGAAAATGCTTCAATAATTTATCTCACACGAATGTACTCGTTGTAAATATCCCGCATCGTCACGATTTACCGAGGTGGTCGTGTGTAAACAGTGAAATTCATGCCGCAAACAAGAGTTTCAGTGAAATATGTACTCACTTCGTAAATACAGATGTTATTGACATAAACAGTTTGGAGCGAAGGCTCCATACAGTTCACGGTCCTCATTTGAATGCATTAGGAAGGAGGTACTTACGGAAAAAATTTTTACTCCTATTTCGCGGTGCAATGAATTACCCAGGACAAGTGGAAATCGATCGCAAGTAACAAAGCGTTCTTTTCATGCAGCGAACAATATAGCCATCAATCAGTGTCAAATCACAAAATGGTTTAAAACCAATAGGCCAGAAAGTAACATTCAAGCTGGGAAACAAACTCAAATTACGAAATGGTTCCAGCCAAAAAGAAATGAAGCACAAATTTTGCAAGCTCCAAAAATACTGGAAGACAAACAAGTTGCTGTACGTGTGTCTTCCAGAAAAAGGAAAGCTAACTATGGATGTAAGTACACAATATCAAAGTGACAAAGAAATGTACAAGCCAAGTGAGCAAGCTGATGGGCTGCTACAGAAGAATCCAGACCTACCCTTTTGTGAGGATGGCTCATTATTAAATATTAGGTCTTTACAAAATAAAATTGATGATCTTAGTAGTAACTATATAATGCATTGTAATATAAATGGTTTAAGTGCTGAATACTCATGTGACAGAAGCTCTAAGTTAGATGAGCTACAAGTTTTTTTTTATCTGAATTTCTAAATGTTAAAGTAATTTGTTGAAATGAACACTGGCTTAGTAGTGATACCACAAAAATCTTAAATAAAATTGAAAACTTCAAGGTAGCTACCAACTTTTGTAGGATAAATAAGTCACGAGGAGATTCACGCATACTCATCCATTCTGATTTAGATTACCATGTAACATGTGACTTCAATTGTTTTAATGAAGAGTGTATTTTTGAAACTTGCTGTGTTGAGTTAAAGGACTTAAATGTTGTTATAATATCAATTTATAGAATCCCAGGGAAGGTGACAACTGAGCATTTCAGAGTTTGTTACAATACCTCACTAAAGAAAAGAGGAAAAAATTGTGGTTGCTGCTGATTTCAACATCAATGTGTTGGAATGAAATATGTGAAGTATCAAAATTTACAGACTTAATAAAAAATATGGCTTGAAATTAAATTTTTCTGAATCTACAAGAGAAAATGCTGAGTTAGCTACATGTATTGACAATATTTTAACAAATTACGTATTTGAAGATGGATATAAATTTTGTCTAGATCTAGGAATTTCTGAACACTCAGCATTATTCATTGAGCTACCCAGAGCAGGTAGAGAAGTTCCATGTAAAAAAAAGCTTATGTAAAAAGGATCTTCAACCAAGAAACTTTGACTCTATTCCATGATAAGCTCAAGGAGACACGGCAAATTTTGAAGCATTTCAAAGGGATTTTCTAAGTGTTTTCAATTAAATGTTTCCATAAAAAACTTATTATAATAAAATGACAAAATTCCCGTGTGAGGTTGATAGATCCTCCATCGGGCGCCTCCCCAGGTGGCGGATAGGGGAAAGCCTCCCAGATATGGGTGGCACCGAGGAAATCAAATACTCGGGGCGGACCAAAACTATCACATCCTCGAGGATAAGTACCCGGAGTAAAAACCGGCGAAACGAAGAAAACTAACGCAAAAGCCCAGACACGTCTGTGTGGTAACCACCGGTACTCTGGCCAGCGTCTGTCACCAATGGTGCGGCTGATACGAGCTCCAGGAACTGAAAATCCCTGGTTCTACCAAACTGGCGCAAGCCAGACGAATTACAAGCATAATGGCAAGTACACCTAAAAACAACATTACCCCAGGTGGACGATCCACCCGTCGCAAGACGGCAACCAGGCACTCGGATTCTGGGGGACCTGGAGATGTACTAAAGGGCGAGTCGGAGCGCTCTGGCAAACTACCCAAGAAAACACACACATACTTTGGCACCTTCAACATACAGACACTAATACAAACGGGAAAATTACACAATCTAACAACGGAACTCACCAGTCAAAAGATCTCGATCCTAGCGCTACAAGATACACGGATTCAGACACAATAGACTACGGAAACTACAGATTCTTCAAGAGTGGAACCAACAGGAAAATCGGCAAAGGAGGAGCACTCCTCGGCATGGCCTTCGCAGTAAACAAAAACATCCTAGACTCAGTAAAAGAAGTCAACGCGATCAACAACAGGCTCATGACCATGCGAATCAAACACGCCAACAAGAACTACACCCTCATCAACGTACATGCCCCCACGAACGCAGACAACAAGGACAAACCGGAAGAAACACAAATTCTGGGACAAACTCGAAACCACCCTGGCAAAAATACCCCAAGACAACGCGAAAATTCTACTAGGCGATTTCAACGCACAAATCGGCAGAGAAAAACGCTACCTACAGAAAAACAGTAGGAAATTTCCCTGCACACAAATTCACCAACAAAAACGGCACCAGACTGATCGAACTCTGCCAGCAAAACAACCTCAAAATCATGTCAACCTCCCTGATGAAAAAGCCCAAGAAACAAAAGACGTGGCGATCACCAGTCCACTCACTAGGCGAATTCCAGATAGATCACGTGGCAATCTCCTATGAATACCAGAAAGAAATCCACGACGTCCAAGTGAGAAAAGGCGCCAACATAGATTCGGACCACTACCTAACAAGAATCAAAATCAAACTCACACCAAGAAGACAACACAAAAAGAAATTGACCTCACCGAAATTTGATACAAGAAAGATCAGAGAATCGAACATCACAGAACACTGGGAAAAACAAGAGGCGAAAGATTGGACCAGCTTTAAACAAAAAATTGTGAACACAGCCAAAGAACTGATCCCGCTGACTAGAAAACCCAGGCACCCTTGGTGGAACACTACCTGCGAAATCGCCCTACAAAATCGAAGAACAGCTTTCACAAACTACAACAGCAACAAAACACAAGAAACACAGGACAACTTCTATGAAATTCGAAGACAAACATCGAAAACAATAAGACAAGAGAAACGCAAATACATAAACGATCAGCTAAACTCCATCGAAGAAGACTTCAGAAATTTCAACACACGGGATTTCTACAGGACGTTCGCCAACCAAGTCAAAGGATACTCACCACAGAACCTCTGCTTCAGAAAAGAAGACGGAAAACTGGCACTTACCAACAAAGAAAACTGTGAAGAAATCGCGAAGTACTTTTCAAAATTAATAAATTGCCCGGAACCTAACTCAACCTTCGAACCCCGAGAACCGGCCAACGCACCGGAAGACTCACCATCACCAACAAAAGAAGAAATCCTCCACTGCATAAAGGAACTGAAAAACAACAAGGCAGCCGGTGAAGACGGAATAACGGCAGAACTGCTGAAGAACCTAGGACCAAACTCGCTAAACGAAATCACACAAATCATACAGAACACCTGGACAACCGAAATCATACCTGACGACTGGAAGACCGCACTCATTCACCCGCTACACAAGAAAGGTGACAGGACAGACACAAACAATTATAGAGGAATTTCCCTGCTACCGGTCATCTACAAAATTCTATCAACCTGCCTTCTCACCAGAACGCAAGGACAACTGGAACCCGCCATCTCGGAATACCAAGCGGGTTTCAGACCCAACAGAGCCTGCCCCGAACAAATCTTCAACCTGAAATCAATCATAAAATCCCACATGACAAGCCCCAAAAAAATCATCTGCACTTTCGTCGACTTCAAAAAGGCTTACGACTCGATCGACAGAAAGTCCCTCATCCAAATCCTCAGAGAAAAAGGCCTAGACCAAAAGACCCGAAGACTAATCGAACAGACACTAACCAATACAAAATCCAAAGTCAAATTCATGGGCGAAATCTCGGACCCCTTTGAAATACACACTGGCCTAAGACAAGGAGATGGACTATCCCCGCTATTGTTCAACATCGTCCTGGACAAAGTAATGAGCGAATGGGAAGCTGAAGTCAGGAGACAAAACACCTGGAGACCAGTCACATTAGGAAGGAAAAGACTGGAAATCCCTTACCTACCATTCGCGGACGACCTAGCGATACTGACCTATGACCCAACATCAGCAAAAACACAGATCGAAATCCTGAAAGAATGCGCCGAGAAAGTCAGCCTACAAATCTCTTTTGAAAAAACGCAAGTCCTAACAAGAGAAGGCGACGACATCACAACCAAGTACGGCAAAATTAAAGGGGTCACACACTTCAGATACCTAGGCGAAATCATTGAACCGGAACAGAGAAACTGGCTTACGAAGACAGACAACAGAAGACATGGAAATCACTAGGCATGGTACGAAACGTCTACAACAAACAATGCATTTCCAGAAACACCAAGATCAGACACTATAACACAGTGATCAAACCCGCCGTACTGTATGCCAGCGAAACACTAGCACTCAACAGGAAAATCAAAATTGAAGAAATCAAAAAAGAAGAACGCAAAATCATGAGGAAAATTTTAGGAGGAAGACCCACACCAGATGGCTACAGACTAGAAAAGAACTCAACAGTAGAAGCATATTCGAACATCGAGAACGATATGAGAAAAAGGCGCCTTAAATTCTACGGACATTTAGATAGACTCCCTGAAACAAGACTCACCAAGAAAATTCTAGAACACATCAAGACACTTAAAGTCTCGACACCCTGGATGGAAGGAGTCCGAAAAGACCTACAAGCAATTGGCACCACAAACACCACAGACAGAAGCACCTTCCGAAAACACATAGACAATTGGGAAGTAAAGTCAGAACGCTAAAACAGCGGACCAAACAAGAATGGTCTGAGGAGAGAAAAGAGGCCCTCTCCAAGAGAATGAAGGAGTACTGGAAGGACAAGAAGAACAAGCCTTCAAAGTCATAAGCTTAACGATTTCCTTTTAGGGAAAATCCGCCAACAATAATAATAATAAATGACAAAATTAAAATGAATCACTAAAAATATAAAAATTTCCAGTGCTAAGCAAAGGCAGCACATAATGAACTAAGACAGGATAAAAAAATTGAATTTACTGAATATGTTAAACGATACAAAAGTACATTTAAGAAAGTTGTCAAAGCAGCAAAACAAATGACAAATAATAAATTAATCTTAAAACATGAGAATAAATCAAAGGCAGTGTGGTCAGTTGTAAAACACGAATTAGGTATCAAAGCCTCTAGACATGGAATTAGTACAATTAAGCTTCAAGATGAGATCATTGTAAATCCGGCTCAAATTTCAGAATGCTTCAATGAGTTCTTCATTAATGTAGTGAAACCAGAGGTTAATGCTGCAGATTATGAGAACAATGTATGTCTCTTTGGACTAAATCATAATTCTGAATGCCTCACAAAATTCAAAACAGTTTCAACAATAGATGTAGAAAAAATTATATTAAAACTAAAAAACAAAAATTCTGCAGGTTGGGATGTAATACCAGCAAAAGTCCTTAAATTTGTGTGTAAAATAATAGGATACCCACTATCTAAAATAATAAACCAATCCTTTGAACAAGGAAGCTTCCCAGAGGTGCTGAAGTATGCAGAAGTAAAACCGTTGCTCAAAAAAGGGTCAAGAGAGGATATGGGGAATTATCGTCCAATCTCCCTCCTTCCAGTCCTATCAAAAATCTTTGAAAATGCTGCTGCTATGCAGATTCGAAATTTTATGGAGAAATATGATATTCTTATGGAAAACCAATTTGGTTTCCAGCATGGCAAAAGTACTACTGATGCAATTAACAAGTTTATTGACAAGATCAGGACATCATTATACCTATTTCTCTGATAACTATTTTTTCAAAAATAATCGAATATTGTATACAAAAGCAAATTAACATGCATTTGTCAAAAAACAATATACTAAGTCTCAATATGGTTTTAGGGCCCAGTTATCAACAATTAATGCTGTTGAAAATGTTGTTTCTATTGTGCAATCTTCTTCTGAATCAAAATTATCTGCTGAAGCCACACTAGTGGGTTTCAGCAAAGCATTTGATTCTGTAAACCACACAATACTGCTGGAAAAACTATGGTGTTATGGCATTAGGGATCTAGAACTCTCCCTCATTAAATCATACCTCAGTAACAGAAAGCAAACTGTAAGCTACAACGGTCAAAAGTCACAGTTACTGAATGTCACTAGAGGTGTTCCCCAAGGATCAGTGCTTGGGCCATTGCTGTTTATAATATTTATAAATGAACTGCCCAGAAATATGCCACGCAAATCTGTGCTTTACGCAGATGATACAACTTCCATCAATTCAGGGAAGGAAATAAATAAACTGAAGGAGCAAAGTAAAGATTTTCTCAGATTATCCAATATGTGGTTCGAAGCCAATGAGTTAGCTATTAACTATGAAAAGACTGTAAATATATCCTTCAGCTTATCCAATGCTGATATTGAGTACACTTCTACCAAACTTCTTGGCATATACTTAGATATGAAATTAACGTGGCAGAGTCACATAGACAGCATATCACGAAAGCTTTCGCAAGTTATCTATCTACTGAAAAAATTACGCACCTGTGTTTCTGAAAGCTTGCTGATTAATTCCTATTATGCATTCTTTCATTGCCATATTAGCTATGGTATTCTTCTATGGGGTAATTCTCCATGGTGCAGGAAAATTTTTATTTGGCAGAAGAAAGCCATCAGGAGCATCTCTGGGATTACCAAAAATAACATATCATGTAGGTCATACTTCAAAGAATTAAAGATAATGACAGTCCCTTTTCTTTTTATATACAGCTGCCTTTTGTACATAAAAGAAAACTTTAACAGTTACAACCTTAGGCAGTCCGTTCATAATCATAACACTCGTCAAACATTTAAGATAGACATACCAACAACGAATCAAGAAAACACAAGACAGTTATGAATACATGGGAATAAGGCTTTTCAACACATTACCTGTGCAGGCACATTGTGTCTCTCTTAATAAGACTAAAAAATGGCTGAAAGACAAAGTTTTTTACAGTGTTAAAGAATTTGAAAACTCTTCAAAAATAGACCTGACTTATGAAACAACTTGCAACTCTGTTTTAACCTCTTCCTAAGATATTTTGGTCTCTGTAGTTCCACATTTAACTTTTAAAAATGTGGAGAAATCCTTATGTATGACATGTATTCTTTTATTATGCACATTCTTTAAAATGCACACTTTAGTTATGTGGGATATCTTTATGTATCAAATGTATTCCTTTATTATGTATGTTCTTTTAAAATATATACTTTAGCTTTGTGTGATACCTCACAATAGTTATATTTCTTAATATGTAAATTGTACATTACTCATGACGACATCGATTGCATGTAAATGCTTAAAGATGGAGATTTTATTGCCAATGTTGTCGTCAGAAAAATGGCTGAATCTGAACCAGGAACACCTCATCTCATTGTCTCCAGAGTACTGGAAAAAACAAACCATTCTACTGTCGCTAGGGTTGTTTGTGATGCATTACGCGTTTTGTGGCCCACTAAAAAAAAATGAGGAAAAACTCCCGGTGATAGTTACAGATGCAGCAGCATATATGATTAAGGCTGCTAAAGCTTTGCAGGTATTTTATCCCAAGGCAGTTCACGTAACTTGTTTAGCACATGCTCTTCACTGACTGGCTGAAGAAACTCGAGCGTATTTTCCAGAAGTAAATGCCTTAATTTCCACTGTGAGAAAACTGTTTGTGAAGGCGCCATCAAGAGTAAAATTATTCACTGAAATGATGCCAGGTATTCATTTACCCCCACATCCGATAGCACAAGTAACCCCGATTTACAAGAAAGGTGATAAATCTAAAATTGAAAACTACCGCCCCATCTCAATCTTACCTGCATTTTCTAAGGTAGTTGAGAAAGTTATTTATACTAGACTAATGACATTCCTGAGTCAGTAAAATTTAATATTTGAAAATCAGAATGGCTTTATGAAAAACAAGTCAACTTCAGTAGCAGCAGCACAATTAATAGACAAAATAATAACAGCCATAGAGAACAAGGAGTATGTAATTGGAGTGTTCCTTGATCTAGAAAAAGCTTTTGATTGTGTCAACATCACCACATTACTTAACAAGCTGTGAAACCTGGGTATCAGAGGAACTGGCTATGAGCTAATAAATCGTATATGAGCAATAGAAAACAATTTTTCTTGCTTAAAACAAGCAGTGGGTCTTGCAAATCTAAAATTACTGATATCAAATATGGATTGCCTCAAAGTTTTGTCTTGCCTTTGGACCCCTTATTTTCTTGATTTATGTTAATGATATACAGTATTGTTCTCCTAACTGTACAAAAATATTGTATGCAGATGACACATCAATAGTGTGTAAACACAAAGACTATGAGAGTCAGGAGGTGCTGTGTAACAGTGTAACTAACGAAATAGTAAAGTATTTTAATGAAAGTCATCTAAATGTCTAAATGTAAGTGCTTCAAAGACTGCAATGATGGAATTTAACACAAGAAAACAAATAGAATTTGACATGAAATTATCCTTAGGAAGTGACATTGTAAAAGAGGAAAAATGGACAAAGTTCTTGGGAATTACAATCCAGGACAGCCTCAAATGGGACAAGCATATCAATTCCTTAGCATGTAAGCTGTCGAAGAATGTGTTTGCTATAAATATGATTAGCAAATATTGTAAGGACATGTGTGTACTAAAAACTGCTTATGATGCACTATTCTCATCAAATTTAAACTATGCTGTAGAAATATGGGGTCCACCAGCTCAAGCCAACCTAAGTACATTATTAATACTACAGAAAAAAAGTTACCAGAATTATTTGTGGTGCCAAACCTCGAGAATCCTGTTGGAATCTGTTCCCAAAATTAGGTGTGCTTACCTTTATAGGTGTATACATATTGGAAGTTATATTGCTTGCGAAAACAATAAATCCAAATTTCAACTGTGACCTGCACCAGTATGATACAAGGCAAAAGTTCAGATACCATGTAAATGGCCACAGAACAGCTTTATATGAAAAAAATTGCACTTCATGCTGGGCTGAAGCTAGCCAATGCCCTACCAAAATGTCTCACAACCCTTCCCATTAACAAACTAAAAGATCAGCTAAAAAGAATTCTAATTGAAAACCCTTTTTATTCCCTAGACGAATACTATATCTGTATGAAAAGTGCTTCATAAGTTGGTCAAGCTCTTAGTTTTAAGTAACCTACAACTAATATAATGTTGATAACAACAATATTTGTAATATTGTGATTGTATACTACCAAATGTAAAATGCATCAAAATGTAAAATTTATTAATACAAACAAATCTTTAGTTTGTAATTTATAAACTGGCGTATTCAGAAGAATAATCTGTATGATGTCCTGAAACTCTATTATTTCTAGGGATTATATTTGATTATTTGATTTTGAATAAATATTATTATTATTATTATTATTATTATCATCATCATCACAAGGTGGGGAACATGGATAGAAGCAGCTGTGTATTACAGTGAGCATTTAGAAGTCGTGAAAAAGGTGCTGGATGTGATGGACAGAAACGAAGCAGCAAGTATCCCAGCTGCAATCAGTGCTTGCAAAGAGGAGATTCTCCAGAGTAAATTAGTGTTTATTAGGACCTATTTCAGTAAACTCCCAGCCACAATCACACGTTAGGAAGAAAAAGCAATGCCTCTATTTTCTGCCCTTGAGGTCTACGAAACAGCTGTCGTCGGAGACATATCAGGAGAAATAGTAAATTGTCTTCGCAACAGAATTGAGAAAACTGAAGCAAGGAATCCAGGTTTAATGTTTCTTCAGGATGTGAATAAGTTGTTGCAAGCAGAACCTGAAAAACAACTTAATGGTTTTTCTGTAAGTGACACAGCCTCTTTTTGGTACTGTCCTGTGACTTCGTGTGATGTAGAGAGATCTTACTCTTCGTATAAAAACATTTTAAGTGACAGAAGGAAATCATTTCTTCCAGGAAACTATGAAAAATATTTAGTTGTTTATTGCAATAAATGCAACTGATGCTAAAATAGACTAAGAGAAAGAGACAAACAGACTATAGTAAATATTAACTTTGTTAATTAATGTTTTAGGAATAATTGTATAATCAGTTACTTTAGGAGGATTAAAAGATGTGAGAAAGTTGAAATAATGAATTTTATTTACTATGCCCATTTTAAAGTTTTTAGAGCATATTTATCAGATTTTTAATGCATAGATGCATGCATATATTGATACTTTTCAGTGCATATAAATCTGAGCACTAGCAATGACTACAATTTGACCTAATTTCATATGGTAAATTTGTTCGACATTTACCA
The DNA here is from genome assembly GCF_023898315.1 of Schistocerca nitens. Lineage (NCBI taxonomy): Eukaryota > Metazoa > Arthropoda > Insecta > Orthoptera > Acrididae > Schistocerca > Schistocerca nitens. Next base: position 42,265,379 of record NC_064622.1, read on the forward strand.
TGAAATTGATTCAGCTATTGAATGGGCTTTCGGTCATGGTTTGCAGAAACGTGAGAGATTCTGTGAAGATGGACAATGCCGTGGAGTTGGGAATAAAATGTTCTTAGAACGCAAGCAATTTGCCGATGGTAGTATTTGGCGCTGCTCTGTAAGACGCATTTGCAGGAAGAAGATTTCAATTCACAAAGATTCTTTTTTTACGGGTAGTTATCTGTCTATCGAATGCATTATCAAAATAGCTTACTTCTGGAGCTTCGAACTCGATAAACAGGAATTTTTGATGTGTGAACTGCAAATCTTGGCTAATGCGGCTGTGGCTTGGAAACAGTTCTGCAGACACATTTGCCACGAGTATATCGTGCAAGAGCTGATTGTTTTAGGCGGTCAAGGGTGTACAGTTGAGAGCGTCGAAAGCTGTTTTGTCCGTCGAAAATACAATCGAGGCCACAAGGTTAAGGAACAATGGGTATTCGGCGAATATGACACTAAGATCAGAGAAAGCTTCCTCGTTCCTATAGTTCGAAGAGATGCTGCAACTTTGCTGCCGATTCTACAACAATATGTGCGGCCTGGGACCACTATTGTTTCCAATTTGTGGGGAGTGTATAACACAGTCCAGAATCTAGGTTATCAGCATTTGACTGTTAATCATTCCATGCATTTCGTTGATCCAATTACTCACGCAACTACTAATCATGTTGAAAGCGTATGGCAGAAAGCAAAACAGAAAAACAAGCACATGTTTGCTATTCATCGCAATATGCTGTCCAACTATTTGGCCAAGTTTCTATGGCGGCAACACTTTGGATCAAACCCATTTCACAATTTGATTGATCACATCAGGCGCATTTATCTGAATGCTGCAATTTAACTTGAATGATCTTTACGCATTGTTATATTTCGAATACATGAGAATATGTAGTTTTATTGTTTCAATCACATTGTTACGTTGTTGTGTTGTTACATTTTGATTAAATGACAATATGTTGTTTTACTGTTTCAAAACTTATGAAAAAATGTCATATTCGTGATCAGCATTGTCAAATTGACGATAATCGGTAAAAAAATCAAAGATTTCATGGGTGTCCCCCTAAACTCGATAAGTGCCAATAAATGTAAGCACTTCAGGCACGTCCACGCACAACAGCCATGGCCTTCATTTAAATCACAATGGGAAACAATTTTTGGTTGAAGAAATCTGTCGTCTAGCAAATTTGAGACACAATAGGCATAATATAGAAGCAGTCCAAAGTATTTTTGACAAATGGGTCATAAAGAAAGATGCAATGTCTCATAAAAAGGGCGAAAGACATTTTATACGGAAGTAGACTGTATCACAAAAAAATGTGATGCAGAATTAAATTGCAAATACACACGGAAGATTGTACACCAGAATGTACAATCATTAACAAACAAAGTTGATGAAATAAATATACTCCTCAATAGTGAATGGAAAGATGTTTCAGTGTTATGTTTTTGTGAGGATTGGTTACAAAATGAGTATTTTCAGTACTAAAAAGATTGCATTTTAACCTTGCAAACTGCTTTTGTAGAATGGAATCAAAACTTGCGGGAACTTGTATATATGTAATAGAAAATGTAGATTATAAGACTATAGTATCTGTTTGCAAACTTGGTTGTGAAAGAGACTTTGAAATCTCAGCTGTTGAGTTAATGTCTGAAAAAACTATTATTTTATGTGTGTATAGATCTCCTTTTAGCAACATAAATGTTTTTTCAAAAAATTTGACCTTGCTTTAGGCAGACTTAGGACAACTGAAAAAAACAGTGGTACTATGTGGTGATTTTAATATTGACTTTCTGAGCCATAGCCATCACAGGGAAACATTTTTAAATATTATAAAAGCCTACAATCTTTGCCTGACTGTTAGCTCTCCAACACATGTAACGAAAAGTAGTGTCACTCTTCTTGATCAGGTATGTGTAAACATGGACAAGTGTACATCAGAAAACTTTGATACCGACTATAGTGACCACGTTTCGAAATTACTGACCATACCTGTAAATCACATTTCGACCAGTATAGAAAATGTTATCCATAAAAGGACTTATAGTAGGAAAAATATCGAATACTTCCAGTTTCTAATCAGCGAACAATCTTGGAGAGAAGTATATGATACTTCTGTTACCAATGAAAAGAAGGAAATTTGTTTGAACATTTTCAAGTATAACTTTGACATAGCTTTTCCACAAACGTAAGTGATTTTCAAAAGCACAGATAGATTCAAAAACTGGATTACATCAGGCATTAGAGTATCTTGTAAAAGGAAGTGGGAACTTTTTCTGCAATCAAAACCTCACAGCAGTCCAGAATTTATTAATTATTTCAAAAAATACAAGCTAGTTTTGAAAGGTGTCATAAAAGAGGCAAAAATTAGGGAAAATGACAAATATATTATGAAGTCATCCAATAAAACTAAGTCCATGTGGAAATCTGTGCAGGATCTTACGGGGAAGAAGACAACTCACAAAAATATTGTGATATTACATGATGGCAAGAATGTCACTGACCCTAAGGCAGTTGCAAACAGTTTCAATTCTTATTATGCAACTGTTGCTGGAAAATTAGTAAAGGAAAAATTTGGAAATCCATCTAAACAACATGGTAAGAACTTTCATCTATTGAAATAAATAATATATCCGTGTTCCTCAGGCCAATAAGTCCAACAGAGCTCCTACATACCATTAATTCACTGAAGAGTAAGTATTCAACTGGTATTGATGATATTCCAGATTATATTGTAAAAATAACAGCAAGACAAATACTTTTGCCTTTATTGGATATATGCAATTCATCCTTATCATGCGGTGTCTTCCCTCAGCAACTGAAAATGGCAAAAGTAATACCACTATATAAAAAAGGTGATCATCAATGTATGGGTAACTATAGGCCTGAGTCTCTACTGTCAGGGTTTTCGAAAATTATTGAAAAAGTGTTCCTTTCAAAACTAATTACATTCTTCGACAAGAATAATATTATTTCTGGGTGTCAACATGGCTTTAGACCACAGCGATCAATTGAAACACCCACTTTCTGTCTGATAAACCATGTCTCAAATGCAGTGGACAACCACAGAAATATCTCAGGTTTATTCTTTGACCTAACAAAAGCTGTTGATGTGAGTGATCATTCTATACTCCTGAGGAAGCTTGAATGGTGTGGTGTAAGAGGTGTGTGAAATCAGTGGATTAAATCATATTTGGAATATCGCTCTAAGCTAACTGAAATTAAGTACATGGAACGAAATAAACTCCAGGTACACCTTTCAGAACTATGTGGACTAAGTCATGGTGTTCTACAGGCTCCATTTTAGGTCGCTTTCTTTTTTGGTCTACGTTAATGATTTCCCATCACACATTAGGGATTCTGAACCAGTACTGTTTGCTGGTGACACCAGTCTATTGGCTGAAGGGAATAAAGAAGAAAATCTTACCACATCTGCAAAAGATATTACAAAAGGAGTGTCTGAATGGTTTACCAGAAACAGGCTAATTGTTAATCCCCAAAAAACGGTACTCATGAATTACCACATTGATCAAATAAAAATCCGGCACAACTTGTAATATGCATAGATAACCAAAACATTAGTGCTGTCAATGAAACTAAATTTCTTGGGATTCATATCCAGGAAAATCTTAAATGGAGAACTCATATCACATCCCTAAATTCAAAACTAGCAAAAATGAGCTATGTAGTAAGAATTCTTTGCAACAATACTACATCTACATTTATACTCCGCAAGACACCCACCGGTGTGTGGCGGAGGGCACTTTACGTGCCACTGTCATTACCTCCCTTTTCTGTTCCAGTCGCGTATGGTTCGCGGAAAGAACGACTGTCTGAAAGCCTCCGTGTGCGCTCGAATCTCTCTAATTTTACATTCGTGATCTCCTCAGGTGGTATAAGTAGGGGGAAGCAATATATTCGATACCTCATCCAGAAACGCACCCTCTAAAAACCAGGCGAGCAAGCTACACCGTGATGCAGAGCGCCTCTCTTGCAGAGTCTGCCACTTGAGTTTGCTAAACATCTCCATAACGCTATCACGGTTACCAAATAACTCTGTGACGAAATGCGCCGCTCTTCTTTGGATCTCCTCTATCTCTTCCGTCAACCCGATCTGGTATGGATCCCACACTGATGAGCAATACTCAAGTATAGGTCGAACGAGTGTTTTGTAAGCCACCTCCTTTGTTGATGGACTACATTTTCTAAGGACTCTCCCAATGAATCTCAACCTGGTACCCGCCTTACCAACAATTAATTTTATATGATCATTCCACTTCAAATCGTTCCGCACACATACTCCCAGATATTTTACAGAAGTAACTGCTACCTGTGTTTGTTCCGCTATATGTAATCATACAATAAAGGATACTTCTTTCTATGTATTCACAATACATTACATTTGTCTATGTTAAGGGTCAGTTGCCACTCCCTGCACCAAGTGCCTATCCGCTGCAGATCTTCCTGCATTTCGCTACAATTTTCTAATGCTGCAACTTCTCTGTATACTACAGCATCATCCGCAAAAAGCCGCATGGAACTTCCGACACTATCTACTAGGTCATTTATATATATTGTGAAAAGTAATGGTCCCATAACACCCCCTTGTTGCACGCCAGAGGTTACTTTAACGTCTGTAGATGTCTCTCCATTGATAACAACATGCTGTGTTCTGTGTGCTAAAAATTCTTCAATCCAGCCACACAGCTGGTCTGATACTCCATAGGCTCTTTCTTTGTTCATCAGGCGACAGTGCGGAACTGTATCGAACGCCTTCCGGAAGTCAAGGAAAATAGCATCTACCTGGGAGCCTGTATCTAATATTTTCTGGGTCTCATGAACAAATAAAGCGAGTTGGGTCTCACACGATCGCTGTTTCCGGAATCCATGTTGATTCCTACAGAGTAGATTCTGGGTATCCAAAAACGACATGATACTTGAGCAAAAAACATGTTCTACAATTCTACAATGTCAGAGATATAGGTCTATAGTTTTGCGCATCTGCTCGACGACCCTTCTTGAAGACTGGAACTACCTGTGCTCTTTTCCAATCATTTGGAACCTTCTGCTCCTCTAGAGACTTGCGGTACACTGCTGTTAGAAGGGGGGCAAGTTCTTTTGCGTACTCTGTGTAGAATCGAATTGGTATACCGTCAGGTCCAGTGGACTTTCCTCTGTTGAGTGATTCCAGTTGCTTTTCTATTCCTTGGACACTTATTTCGATGTCAGCCATTTTTTCGTTTGTGCGAGGATTTAGAAAAGGAACTGCAGTGTGGTCTTCCTCTGTGAAACGGCTTTGGGAAAAGGTGTTTAGTATTTCAGCTTTAAGCGTGTCATCCTCTGTTTCAATGCCACCATCATCCCGGAGTGTCTGGATATGCTGTTTCGAGCCACTTACTGATTTAACGTAAGACCAGAACTTCCTAGGATTTTCTGTCAAGTCGGTACATAGAATTTTACTTTCGAATCCACTGAACGCTTCACGCATAGCCCTCCTTACGCTAACTTTGACATCGTTTAGCTTCTGTTTGTCTGAGAGGTTTTGGCTGCGTTTAAACTTGCAGTGAAGGTCTCTTTGCTTTCGTAGTAGTTTCCTAACTTTGTTGTTGAACCACGGTGGGTTTTTCCCGTCCCTCACCAGTGCAGAAACAGTTAGGGCTGTATACTTAGCTCGTGTACATTCAATACTGAAGTACGGTATCATTTTCTGGGGAAATGTACACCAGGCCATAACAGTTTTCAGGAAACAAAAGGCAATTATAAGAATAATGAAACAAGTGAGCAGCAGAAAACCATGCAGACCTTTCTTTAAAGATCCAAAGATCCTACTCTTCCCTGCATTTATATACTGGAAGTGGTCATGCATGTCAAAAAAAGCATAGTGAGAAAAGAAAACCTTTCTCCTCAAAACAAAAGTGTCCTTGATAACAGTACCAGGACAGACAGTGACATACATGTTAATTATTGTAACACCTTTCTTTAAAGATCCAAAGATCCTACTCTTCCCTGCATTTATATACTGGAAGTGGTCATGCATGTCAAAAAAAGCATAGTGAGAAAAGAAAACCTTTCTCCTCAAAACAAAAGTGTCCTTGATAACAGTACCAGGACAGACAGTGACATACATGTTAATTATTGTAACACCACATTATGCCAAAAGCGTGTATATCATGCAGGAACAAAACTTAACACAGATTACCAAGACATATAAAATCTCTTGCTGAACTACAAAGCTTTAAAAAGTCTGTGACAGCCTACCTTAGGAAAAACTGCTACTATTCAATCTCACATTATCTTATGCAAGAAAAAATGCAATTTATATATTTAATTGTAGGAAATAAGTTATAAATATGTAGTATTTCAAAAATTTGTAATTATTAACTGTATAGATCCAATTTGTCATTAAAATTTTAATCATGTATGTTTGATGTTTGAAAAACCAATAGCTAAAAAGGTTTTCTGTCCAATATCCTGTGTACAATATATGTACTGAAAAAGAGATTTACTTGGACAAATAAATAATATTTTAAGCAATTACACCTATAATGAGGCAAATGAGTTTTGTCTAGATTTCGGACTTTCTGATCATTGTGCTCTGTTTATGAAGTTACCAAAAACAAAAGAACCTTGCTCATAACAAACCTACACCAAACACCAGTTCAGCAAAGAAAATATAAACTTATTCTATCATAGATTAAATAAGGTGGAGTGGTCTATAGATCATAATATTTCATGCTTTGAAAATTTTGCTACTTTCTTGGAAAAATTTCTGCTCGTTTTTAATGAAGCTTTCCCCCTTACTGTACATTACAAAAAAGAAGGAAAAAAAGTAAAGAGGATTACTGAAGGGATAAAAATCTCGAGTGCAAGAAAAAGATGGCTACATAGGGAACTAAAACATAATAAAAGTCCTGATTTTGTTACCTGTGTAAAAGATTACAAAAATATTTTTAAAAACGTTGTGAAGGCAGCCAACGAAATGGCAAATAATAGATGTATATTGGATAGTGAAAACAAATCAAAGGCATTATGGTCAGTGATCAAAGCTGAAACAGATGCCACAGGTAGAGGCCACAATATTTCTGAAATCAAGATAGAGGGTAAAATTTTCGAATTGTTTAATGAATTAATTCTTTATAAATGTAAACAAATCTAATGTCAATGTAGCAGAGTATCCAGACACGGTAAATTTCTTCAACGGTGAGCAACCTGACAGTTAATTTTTTAGTAAATTTACAAAAACTACAGTAAAAGATATATAAATTGTGATACTGTCACTAAAAAGTAAAACATCAGCATGATGGGATGGGATGCCAAGAAAAGTGTTAAAAACAGTCTCTAAAATAACTGTGCAGCCACTAACAACAATAGTTAACCAGTCATTTCAAGAAGGTTATTTTCCAGGAACACTGAAGTAGTTAAGCCACTATTCAGAAAAGGCACAAAAGAGCACATGGGAAACTATCATCCAGTCTCTCTTCTTCCATCACTGTCAAAAATATTTGAGAAGGTTGTCATCATACAAATTCAAAATTTCATAGCAAAATTTAAAATAATCTCAAAAAATCAGTATGGATTTCAAAAAGGCAAAACCACAATATCTGCTATAAATAATATTGTTGATAAAATTAGCACCTCTAGACAACTCACTGCATACCACAGGAATTTTTTTGTGACCTATCAAAGGCCTTTGATAGTGCGAATCACTCCTTGTTACTCTGTAAACTGGAAAAATGTTAAATTAGGGGCGCAGTATTAGAATGGTTTAAATCCTATCTAACCAACTGAAGACACAGAGTGGTTATAACATCAGAGACAGGAACTTATACTTCAAAATGGAAAACCATACACAAGGAGTACCCCAAGGTTCTGTCTTAGGCCCCACTCTGTTTTTTGTTTTACATGAAGGATCTGCCACTTAATATTGAGTTTCACTCAGTTTTATTTGCAGATGACACATCTTTAATCATTGAAAGTAACATTGCAGATCAAATTCCACAAACTGTATTAAATACTTTAGAAAACTTAGATACCTGGTTTGATTTAAATCAGTTAAAATTAAACATGGAAAAGACTCAGTTAATGCAATATAAAACAAAACACACAAAATTAAATGACATTCAGGTCAGTCACAGAAACCAGGATTTGCAGGAAATTCCTAGGAATACAAATAGATAAAAATTTATCATGGGGGTCACACATACAGTACCTTGCAAATAAATTAAATAGCCTAGCATATGCAATGAGAATATTGTACAATGCTACCAGTATGGGCATAAGAAAAGTAGTATATCATAGCTACTTAGAGTCAGTACTGAGGTATGGAATTGTGTTTAGGGGTACCTCAAACCATGTGTCAAATACTAAAACTTCAGAAAACCATCATTAGAAATATGCACAATATGTTAAGAGCACATGATCTATATTGCATTAATAGCAATCCAACAAGGCAGTTATCCTGTCTTGATAATGTTATCACCAATGTTGAAAAAGATCTGTATGAGCTAGGGTTGTTAGATGGAATGACATCCTACTTGATAGTGAAAGTGTCGAGGATGCATTTACAGTTTTTATCAATATACTCGCGGACATTTTTAAGACCTGTTGTCCAAACGTTCTGAAAAGAAATACGGCAACAACCAGAAAACATGACACTACACCCAAGTGGTTCACACCCACTCTGTAGAGGCTTAGAGCATTGGTTATGATTTATTATGATAAATATAAAAAATCATGATGCAGACAAAGCTAGTTATATTAAGTTAAAGAGTAAACACAGATCAGAAATCAGGTTAGCAAAGTGTGAGGCAAATGACAATTACATTAATAATTCTGACAACAAATGTAAAGCTGCATGGAATGTTGTAAAGACTGAACTGGGGAGAAGTAATAACTGTAAAAGTGATGACTGTAATGTGAATATCACACCAGATGAATTCAATGCCTATTTCATTAATGCTTGTGACATACGTTCCTCTGCTGCAGCTGAGTCAAATAATAAACGTCAACAGGACCTAAATGAAGCTGTATCTTTCCCGCAACATTTGGAACACATTTCTCCTACATGTGAATGGAAAGAGGTCCAGTTACGTGACATCATGAGATCAATTGCAAAATTAAGAAGTTCAAGAGCAGAAGACATTTATGGTCTTTCTAATTTTGCAATTAAATAAAATAGGAGATATAATAGCATTCACACTCTGTGTACTTGTAAATTGGAGGTTTACTAGTGGTTGTTTCCCAACATGTTTAAAAATGACAGTGGTCACACCACTACACAAACAAGGAGACAAGTCATGTCCAAGTAATTATCGACCAATTTCTCTTATACCCATTCTATCGAAAATAATAGAGCATTGCATGCAACTCCAAATCCATATGCATCTATCTGCCAACAACCTCCTTAGTGATTCTCAATATGGATTCAGACCTATGTTATCAACTGTGAAGGCAGTGGAAAATATTATTTCCTTCACTTTTTCTGCATTCGAATCCAAACTTTCTGTAAATGCCACACTTGTAGAGCTAAGTAAAGCTTTCGATTCTGTCAACCACAGAATTCTATTAAATAAGCTCTGCTCGTATGGTTTTGAAGGCAAAGTACTATCTCTGATTACGTCTTATCTGAGTGAGAAAAAACAAATAGTACATTTTAACAGAAACAAATCAAACACACTGGGTATAACACGAGGTTGGCCACAAGAGTCCGTGCTTGGACCCTTGCTTTTCATAATTTATGTAAATGATTTGTCCAATATGATGCCTTGTAAGTCCATACTATATGCAGACGACACCACCTTTCTTACAGTAGATAGGGACTTGGACATACTCAAGCACAAAAGTGCAGAACAACTCAGAATATCTAGTGTATGGTTCAGAGCAAATGAATTACAAATTAACCACTCTAAAACTGTAAAATTCTATTCAGCCTATGTAATAATGACAACTGTAGTTCCTCAGTTAAGCTTCTTAGCATTCATCTGGACCCAAAATTAACCTGGGAAACACACACCAATTATGTATGCAAAAAGTTATCCCGAGTCACCTACCTGCTAACTAAGCTCAGGACCTGTGTGACAGACGAGCTACTGCTAAATGCCATTATGCCTTTTTTCATAGCCACCTCACGCATGCAGTGCTGTTATGGGGCAACAAAGCCTCTGGGGCAAAAAGAATTTTTCTTTGGCAGAAAAAGGCCATTAGGTGTTTTGCTGGAGTGAGAAACCATGTATCATGTAGAGACTATTTCAAAGAGTTAAAAATACTGACACTTACATCACTGTTTATTCTCAGTTGCTTAGTGCACATAAAGGAAAACCAAGAAAGCTATAAACTGCGCGAGTCTGTACATAGTCACGACACACGCCAAAGGCAGATGATGGACATCCCAGTTACTAGGCTTAAAAAAAAACCAAAACAGTTACACATACACAGGGAGACAATTATTTAACATGCTACCACCTACAGCATACAGTGTATCACTGAATGTCTTCAAAAATATTACAAAAAGGTGGCTTGGACAAAAAGCATTCTATACAATAGAAGAATTTTAAGTATGTAATAAAAATGATATAATCTATTAAAATTGCTGTATGACATGACCACCATATTACATGAGCACTTCTGAAAATGTTATTGTATCATGAGGTTGTGCTTTATTTACATACTCAATAGTTAACTGCTGTACGACATGACCACCCTATTACACAAGTTCTTCTGAAAATGTTATTGTACCATGCTGTTGTGCTTTATTTACATTATGCATTTTCCCAGTGGTTAACATGTATTAAGCCTGTTCATTTATATTTGTTAAAATGTTTTTCTTAGCGTGTGTATTGTGTTACACATACAGTATCTCCTTTTGTCATTCTGCACGACACATTTATGTTTAATGACTACTAAACATGTGCAGTATAAAACATATTTACTCATTCAGAATGTTAAAATGTACGACTTATTTTGTAATTATATAATATACGTAAAATGACGACATCAATTGCATGAAAAATGCTTAAAAATGGATCAATAAATCAATGTAGGACGAAGAAAATCATGTCACCCACTCCTAAAAAATCTGAGTATACTAAGTGTTCCCTCACTATACATACATGAGCTGATTATCTTTGTACATAGTAACTCTGATTTATTTGTGGCAAATCATTTTCAACATGATTACAACACCAGAAATCAAAATAATTTTATGCTGCCATCCCACCGTTTAAAACTTTATGCTCAAACTCCACATTATATGGATATGAAAATTTATAACAAAGTGAAAGGAAGAGACTTGCTCAGCATAAATTTAGAAACACTGAGAAAATCCTTATATGAGAAACTAGTGCAGAAATGTTACTGTTCAGTAGAAGAATTCATAAATGACAACCTGATAATTTGAGCAGGATAGAGAAGTACTTAGGACTGTCAATCTTAAAAGTTTGTTACTTTTGAAGAAAAATTATTAACTGCTTAATTAAGTAATTATTCAGTACTGAATATTATAAGGAAAATTGTAAACCAGTTTTTGTGTTTTGATGAGTCTCCTGTACTTTTAAGTCAATGGCTTGAAATTGTATGTTATGAGACAATAAACTTCTACATCTACTACTGCTACTTCTACAGAGACTGCAAACAGCTGAGCAAATTATAGTTAAATGATAATTAATTCTAGAGAAGCTGCATGGTCATCAATGGTATCTGTTCTTTCGAGAACATATATGAAACTATAGTTGTTCTTATAATTTTAGCATTACCAATTAGAAGAAGAGCAAGGCAACCAAAAATTACCCCAAAGAGTTTTTAGTGACAAACAGCCTCAGAAAAACAGTCTTAAGTAATAGCTTATCTAACATGTCCACTCATAATCAATTAACAGTCTTATATCAAAATGTACAGGGTTCACATAATAAGCAAGGTGAACTAGAAGTCTTGTTAAGTGACAGTCCAAGCCAAATATCTGTTATGTGCATCAATGAATATTGGTTACAAGACTCTAAAATACATACAGCAATCCCTCCAGTTTTAAAAGCTGTGCTACTTATGTCAGAGAAAATCTTAACTCTATACAAGTGAAGCTAAGAAATGTTAAGTGTATACAAAAAGAATTTGAATACTGTGCCCATGAACTGACTGACCTTGAACTTATAGCTGTCTGTTCATAAAGACCACCCTCCGGAAATATTCCCTTATTTTTAAAAGATATAGAGGATCTAATGAATGATTAGAAAAAAAAGGTCAAAATGCACAGTTCTGCCGGGTGATTCCAACATCAACTTCAGAACATCTAGATGGCAGATAGCATGAAAATTCAGCATGTGACTCCACGAAGAAATGTAAATTTTATTGTTAAAAAGAAAACATGTGCAAATTGCAAAGCTGAACAAACATGTGTCCAGCTTACAGTTTTGTTATCAGCACACTGAACGTGGACACCACAAAACTTCAAAAAGAAAATAGTGAACTGAACTCTTCACAATCGCCCCATGATAGTTTGACTCTGTCAGAGAATTGGACAGAAGTAACGTTAAAAAGATGCAAACAGAAAGTAGAAAATCTAGAAAACTGTGAAAGGAAGATTAATGTAGTGCATGAACATTACTTTACGGTTCGTTCTAAATCAAGTGTGATAGTATTGTGCCCAATTCAACTGAACCAGGTGTAAACACAAAAACTATGGCAAGGCCTGAAGTGAAGAATTCAGCTCAACAGAAAATTGTAGACACAGGTAAGAAGTCAAAACAATATGAGAAAAATACAGAAATAGCTGTTCATTCTGACAGTCACAGACGCAATCTTGCAGAAATCTTAGGAAATGATTTCAAAGTGAAAGCACGTGGATGTGTTGAACCTGGCGCACCCATTCATGAAGTTACCAAAAACATCGAGCAGGAGAGTTCAGATAGCAAAACTGGAAGTAGTGTGTTGATTTGGGATGCAAATGATATTTACAGAAACGAAATGGCAACTGTAATGCACAATCTAAGGCAATTTCTTCACTGTTCAAGAAAGAAAATCGTTATTGTAGCACAAATACCGCACAGACATGATCTCGCACCTACTTCCCGTGTAAATTCTGAAATTAATAAGGCAAACAGGCAACTTCACAAGACCTGTGAAATGTACACCAATCCCTATTTTCTTAGTGTAGACTTTCTTCAAAGGTGCAATTATACAACACATGGAATTCATCTGAACAGAAAATTACTCAGCAAAAAAATCGCTGAAGCGTTAGAACAATTCAGTTGTCAAGAAAATAGTCTGTACAGACCTGCCATCCCAGTGAGGTACCCAAAAAACAGTGGTATGGAAAACACAATCTCAGGTGAAGTGACCTCAGAAACAAAAACAGCACAAGCAGTAGTTATAAATGAAACGATGCAGCCTACAAAAACTGTAATAACAGAAGAAACATCTGCCTCAGTCTCAACAGTAACAGCTGAGATGCCATCACCATCAGGAACATCAGGGCAGACGCCAACAATAACTACAAAATCTACTGTTTCAACAACAGCAACACCAGCAAAATGAGAGAAGACATTCAGAACAGAAGAAACAGGGCTAATACTATGCACAGGAGAAAAATAGTGCCGCCTGCCCATTTGAATGACTTTTTAGTCAGAGGCAGACAGAAGGGGAAGCACACTAGATAAATGGTCATGGCACCTCCTATAACTTGAAAAGGAACAACATAGAACCTAAACCACCACACTATGTAACAAGTTTCGAATTCCAAAGTTATTTGCATACTTCTCAGTGCTTCACCAAAATGTGCAGTCACTGGCATATAAAGTGAGTGAACTTCATGTTCTTCTAGGGACTGAACTAAAATTTGTTACTATGCTTTGGATAACAGAACACCGACTATAAGAAGATAAACTAAAAATGGTGAGTCTGCAAAATTTTGTGTTAGGTAGCTATTTCTGTAGAACTATACAGATATGTGGAGGAAGCTGTATATATCTAAAAATAAGTATAAAATTTGCACCTACTCATTTCCCAAAAGATATACCTAAAGAAAGAGTTTTAGAGATATCCGGAGTTAAATTAGTAGCTGAAAATGTAGCTATTATTTGCTTGTATAGGGCTCCAATAGGCAATATACTTGCCTGTTAACAAGTTTGGAATCATACCTTCACACCTTAACAAAAGGTACAAAAATCTCATTGTATGTGGCTATTTTAATATTAACTTCCTCAAAGAATCAAAACAAAAAACTGATCTTTTGAACCTCCTTTTAACTTATAATTTAAAGCCTAAAATAGAGGCAGCAACATCAGTCCCAATCACTGACCAAATATTTACGAATACGCCATGTAAACACAATATACAGACTTTCAATACAGGCTTTGGGGATCACAATGCACAAATAATTTCTGTAGAACTAAAAAATCTTTGTCAACTTTTGAAACAGTCTATATCAGCTGTTGTTAGGAGCTACAGTGAACAAAATATAAATTCCTTTCTGTATTTGCTAACCAAAGAAAAATGAGATCAGGTTTACAACATTGCAGGCACAAATGAAAAGTCTGAAGCTTTCAGTAACATCTTCTGCTATTACTTTGAACGCAGCTCACAAGCACGTGCCCACAGTCTCTGGCAGCTGGAGCCAGACTGCATTTAGCAGTGCATTATAGTAGAGGCAACCAGGTGGATGTGATTAGAAAAAAAACATGCCTGTGTAAAACATACAGAAATAAGATGTATTAAAGAAAGTAGCCTTATGATTTTTCATAACCTGTTGTAGAGAGTTAAATGGGACATAGATGCAAATAAAAATGTAGATACTAAGTATGATTCATTCTCAAAGAATATAAATACTGCTCTGATGCTGCCTTCCACCTTCGATAAATAAAAATTACCCTCAAACCTAAGTCACGGCTAACCGCGGGAATTAAGAAATTGGCAGACACTCTTAGATATCTTAACAGTCTTACAAACTGTAATGCAGCACTAAGTCACATCTTAGATGCTACAGAAAAGTCTGTAGAAGAGGTATACATGTAGTAAAAAAGCTGAACACTGGCTAAATTATCAGAAAATTGGCAATAAAACCAGATCCATTTGGAAGGTCATAAACTGTAACATAGGTAAATCCAAAGTGACAAACAAAAATTCCGTTATAAAAAAAGGAAAGAAGAGTTGTTAAAGATCCTCAAAATGTTGCTAATATATTTAACGACTACTACATTAATACTGCTCAAAATCTTATCAATTTCTTGGGAAATTCAAAAGCAACAAATATACAAGTTCCCACAAATGTAAGAATAATATTTTTGTGCCCATATACACATCCAGAAGTAAGAAATGCAAGCTGAAAAATAAAATGTCTTGTGGATGTGATGTCATTCCCGATAGGAATGCAAATTCTACCAACATGAGTACACGAAAAATAGAATACAATAGTTATTTTGAATCTGTCATTAGGTATGGTATAATTTTCTGGAGAAGTTCAAGCAGAGTATCTCGTATACTGAAAATTCAGAAAAAAATTATCAGATACACGTGTACCGCACAGAAAACAGAATCTTGTCACCCATTATTTTGACAACGGCAAATCCTAACTGTAAAATAAACTTAAAATACATCAGTGATGATTATTTATGGACATGTCTCGGCTGTTTACATTTCGAAACATCCAAACTTGAAAAAGTAGTGAAAAGAAAAAGCGAAATTATCAAGATATTACAAGGTGATAGGCCTATTGAGGTGTTGAAAAGTGAAGTCTTGACTTTAAAGCAATAAAACGATAAATTATTATGAGAAAAAGAAATCAGTGTGTCCGAAAACTGTGAAACAAAAACAAAACAACATTGTGACAATTCGTGTGCATATTAAGGTCGCATCGAAGGTAAAAGTTCGAAATGTGTCTCTCCACAAAAACGTAAATTTTGCGACAAAAAAGAAATCATGTGAAAACTGCAAGGCCGAAGTTACGAAGCTAAATGAACGAATTAGTAGTCTACAGTTTGTAATCAATGCCCTGAAAATAGATATTACTAAAATCCAAGAAAGAAAAACTGAAGTGAACACGCCTCGTTTTCTGCAAGATAGTTTGACAGTTTCCGAAAAGTGGACAAAGGTGAAGTGCAGCGGCCGCAAACAAAAAGTACAAGATCAAGAGAATTGTGAAATAAATGTAAGCTTCGTGTACGACAACTTATTTCATATACTTTCCACAACAGATTGTGGAAGTGCAGTGTTTAGTGATAGTGCTCATTTGGGATTATCAGACCACAATGCTCTTGTCCTCAAAATTCCTTCAAGGCCACTGAAAGAGAAAAAAACACACTTCATGTATAAAAGAAATTTTTCTACAGAAAACTGTGTAGAATTCATAAATATGCTAACTAATGAGGCTTGGGCAGAAGTACTATCCCTAACAAATACAAATGATGCATATAACACATTTTCTTCCATTTTCATGGGATATTCTGAAATGTGTTTTCCAAAAAAGCTGTCAAAAATCAGGTCACATGGCAATACAAAGCCAAGTTCTTGGATCACAGCTGGCATCAAAACTTCCTGTGGAACTCTAAAGAGACTAATTTCTAAAACGAAAACATCCACAATTCATAGAATATGTCAGGAATTACAAGAGGGTATATAGAAAAGTAATTGCTAAAGCAAAATTCATGAGTAATGATAGTTTTATAAGACCGTCTGAAAACAAATCAAAAGCCATATGGGGTATTGTGAAGACTGAAACGGGGAAGAGTTGTGAAAACCAGGACATTAGCCTCAAAAATTTTAAAAATGTAAATATTAATAAACAAGATTTCCCGAGTGAGTTGCTACTCTCATACCGGGCGCCTCCCCAGGTGGCGGATAGGGGAACGCTCATCAGATATGATGGGCACTGAGGAAATAAAATACTCAGGGCGGACCAAAAGTAGCAAAACAAGTCCAGGAGCGACAGTTCCCAGAATGGGCGACTTCCAGGACAGCCAAAATCCACCAAGCGACTGCCTTGGATCAAGCGGCTTGGCGGTCAGCGTCTGTTCACAGATTGTGCGGCTGAATCACCTTCCTCTACAAATCACATTTGTAGTTGTAATCTCGGAGACTTGTCTCCACACAGGAAAGATACATCCTTGAAAGTTCAAAACATGGAAAGTTCTTTTAGTCAAAATTCCCCGCCTGCCAAAATAAGACAGGAAAGATTGCCATCGGATCCGGGGGGCAATCAACCAAAGGAACTTACGGATGAATCGGAGCATCTGAATACACCGAAGCAAACACTGAGAACCAACACCTTTACAAACTTCGCCACGATAAACATAAACTCACTAGCTAAGGTTGGAAAACTCAAAACTCTACTGGACACTGCCATAGAGCAAAGGATAACAATACTCGCCATACAGGAGATGAGAAACACAATGCGGGAACCATACGAATCACAGGGATTCAGAATCTACCAAGGAATCCCTGGAAAGAGAGTAATGAAAAATGTACCACAATTCGGAACAGGTTTCATAGTGAAAAACACAATAATAAATTCTGTCAAGGAGTTCAAGGCCTACACGGATAGAATAGCAACTCTGACCATCAGGTCCGCAAACAAGACGTACACGTTAGTCAACGTGCACGCACCCACAAACGAGAAGAATAGAACTGACCCGAAACATGTAGAGGGATTCTGGAATCTGCTAGACCAAGTCCTCACTAATGTTCCATCAAACCACACTAAAATCGTAATGGGAGACTTCAATGCGCAGATAGGAAGAGAGAAAAGGTTCAGGAACATTGTTGGGGACTGGCCGGCACAAAAGAAAACTAGCACGAATGGCAGAAGATTGATAGAAATTTGCAGAGAACACAGAATGGTGATTAAATCGACCAGATTCAAAAGAAGACCACACAAGAAGAAAACGTGGAAACACACTGATTGGAAAAAGGGCGAATACCAACTTGACCATGTCTGTATGGACAAAGACCATCACAGAGAAATCTACAACGTTAAAGTTCTGAGGGGAAAGGACCTGGGCTCTGATCACTACCTGTCCAAAATAAAAATCAAGATAACACCGGCTGGAAAAAAGAAAAAAAGAACCAACCGGTTGAGACGAACCCACGACCAAGCAAAAATACAAAACAACACACAATACGCAATGAAAACAAACACAGTCCAATCAGACACGGAACTGGAAGAACTGACAGAGAAGTTGAAAACAATAGCCGCAGAAATAGCACAACCCGAAAAGAGAAAAAAACACCAGTGGTGGGACAGAGTGTGTGAGGAGGCAGTCGACAAGAGACATGAAGCGTGGAAGAAATTCCAAAATAACAAAACTGACGAAAATTTTGCAACGCTGACCCAACAGAGGAAAATAACTCAAAGAACGTTAAGAAATAGCAAAAGAAAGTATCATCACGGACTGCTGGACCAAATAGAAGATAGCTTTGCCAAAAACAACTCACGGCAATACTATAGAACATTTAGGGAAAAAACCAAAACCTTTACACCACCAACCCTCATGCTCAAAAACAAAGAAGGAGTAACGGCACACAACGATGAAGAAAATGCCAATATTATGGCGGAAAGCTTCCGAAATCTTCTGAACTGCGAAGACCCGATCAATATACTCGACATAAATACTAACACAGAAGTCAGGACACCGGAAGAGAACATACAAGCACCATCAATATCAGAAGTGGAAATAGCAATTAAACAATTAAAAAACAACAAAGCTAGCGGAGAAGACCAACTAACGGCAGAGCTATGGAAGTACGCCGGAGAAAACGCAGTGGCCAGCCTCCACAAGAACATTCAAAAGATCTGGAAAGAGGAGAAATTACCGACAAGATGGACAACAGCGATAATATGTCCCATCCACAAAAAAGGGAGTAAGACAGACCCAGGCAATTATAGAGGGATCTCCCTACTGGACTGTACGTACAAGATTCTCTCCAAAATAATTTATAACAGGGTCAGAGACCAACTAGAAAAAGAACTGGGAGAGTATCAGGCGGGATTTAGACCGGGAAGAAGCTGCCCAGAACAAATATTAAACCTAAAGCTAATCATCGACTACTACAAATCAAGAAACAAACAACTAGTGATCTCTTTCATCGATTTCCAAAAAGCCTACGACAGCATACATAGAGAATCTTTGAAGAAGATACTGAGAAATTTAGGCTTACACCCCAAACTGATCAAAATGATTGGGCTTACACTGGAGAACACAACCTCTAAAGTCAAATTCAGAGGAGCAACCTCAGACGCGTTCGAAATTAAAACAGGATTAAGACAGGGGGACGGGCTGTCCCCAATTCTGTTTAACTGTGCACTGGAATATCTGATGAGAGAATGGAGGAAGATTAATCCAGAACTAATAAAAGTAGGAACAAAAATCAAAGTAAACTGTTTAGGTTTTGCGGACGACTTAGCGCTATTAGCAAACAACATAAAAGAGGCAAGAACGCAAATTGAGACACTAGAAGAGATAGCTGGGAAAATTGGACTAAAAATCTCGTTCCAAAAGACCAAAATCATGGTCAGGGATCCTCTCTGCGTTGATCACATATCAATTTTCAACACTAAAGTAGAACTGGTGAAAAAATTCAAGTATCTAGGGGAAACAATAACACACAACAATAACGAGAAAATAAACTGGAAAGAAAGAACTGACAAACTGAAGAAGTCTCTATTCACAACTCAGAACATATACAATAAGAGATGCCTATCAACAAAAACCAAAATCAGACATTACCAGACGGTGATTCTCCCGGAAATACAATACGCATGCGAGACAATCTCCGGACCGTATAAAATAGGAGAGATAGAAGCAATAGAAAAAATAGAAAGAAGGATAGTAAGAAAGTGTATAAACAAGAAGAACCTAGTGGAAGGCCAATGGAGAATAATCCCAAACGAAACCGTCTACAAAACAATCACTCCACTAACAGAATTCTTCAGAAGGAAAAGGATATCATTCCTGGGACACATACTGAGAACGGAAGACACTAGACTAGCTAAACGACTGATCGACTTTTATTGGAATAAAAAAATCAAGTCAAACTGGGTGAGAGAAGTGCAGAAGGACATGGAAGAACTAGGAATCTCGAAGGAGGATCTTGTAACAAAATCACAGAAATACAGCGAATGGGTAAAAACAAACACAATAACACTCACGCACAAACCAAGGCAGAGACGAAATGTGGTGTATTCAGAGGAGGAAAGAAAACGAAGATCGGAACGGCTCAAAAAAATATGGGCTAAAAAGAAAGAAGAAACAGCCAAACAAATGAAACGGCTAAGGACGACTACAAGATTTGAACTAAAGTGATCCAATAGGGTCGTAAAAAAAAAAAAAAAAAAAAAAAAAAAAAAAAAAAAAAAAAACAAGATTTGCCAAATTATATTAACAATTATTTCATAAGTGCAACAACTTCATTAAGCTTAAAATTTACAAACGAAGAAAAACCTGAATATCCAAAAAGAGCTTGTAGGATGAGGGTAGAGCCAACAAATGAGGGTGAAGTGTTGAAAGTGATACAAAGCTTGAAACCCAAAATGTCGGCTGGCATAGATGAGGTGCCTGTGTCAATCATAACAAGGACAGCACCACAAACCGCAAAGCCCTTTGCACACATAGCCAATTTATCATTTAGTGAAGGAGCTTTTCCAGAAAGGCTGAAAATTTCAAAAGTGAAGCCATTATTTAAAAACGGCGACAGGTATAAGGTAAAAAACTATCGCCCAATATCTCTCCTCCCAGCATTTTCAAAAATATTAGAAAAACTGATGAAGCACCAAATCAACAAATATATAAATGACCATAATTTACTAAACAGAAATCAGCATGGCTTCCAAGCACGTAAAAATACCGAAACAGCAGCAATATGCTACACTGAACAAATAATCAAAAATCTAGAAAAAGATTATAGTGTAGTAGGAGTAAATTTAGACCTCTCCAAAGCTTTTGACACTGTGAACCAGGACATTCTTTTAGAAAAATTGGAAGTGTTGGGTATACATGGGATAGGAAAAAAATGGTTTGAATCATACCTAAAAAACAGAACACAGGTTGTAGGACTGACATCAACTTACTCCAACCACAAAATAAATTCAGTATCAGAGGCAAAAAAATGTAGAAATAGGAGTACCACAAGCAGCATACTAGGGCCCATATTGTTTCTTGTCTATATAAATGGATTTTCACACCTCAGACGATGCAGCCAAAGGAATAATATTTGCAGATGATACTAGTGTGATAATAAGTGCACCAAAGCAATTGCTACCAACAACTGCTGATAAAGTACTAAATTACATCCACTCTTGGTTCAATGCAAACAGGTTGACATTGAATGTAAATAAAACAAATTATATGCAGTTTGGGAAAATA
Organism: Schistocerca nitens; assembly: GCF_023898315.1. Taxonomy (NCBI): domain Eukaryota; kingdom Metazoa; phylum Arthropoda; class Insecta; order Orthoptera; family Acrididae; genus Schistocerca; species Schistocerca nitens. The sequence continues at coordinate 42,286,748 of NC_064622.1, forward strand.
TGTCAAAATGTAAATCTCGATCTGGTGTGGGGTGACAAAGCGTTAGACAGAGTGACATCCACAAAATTGCTGGGGATTCATGTGGATGAAAACTTAAATTTTAATGACCACGTAATAAAACTTGCACAGAAACTTAATTGAGCCTGTTTTGCCCTCAGAATTATTGCAAATGTTTGTACCTCAGAGGGTGCCAGAATGGCATATTTCAGCTACTTTCAATCTCTTGCCACATACGGAATAATATTTTGGGGTTCCACAACAGGGCGCCTAAAACAAATTTTTTTGTTGCAAAAGAGGGCCATCCGAATAATAACTCACAGTCATCCACAGACGCACTGCAAACCCATATTCAAAAAGCTTAGAATACTTACTATACCATCATTATACATATACAAACATGTATTGTATGTCGGGACCCACATTGCACATTTTCAGACAAATGCCGACTTTCATAACTACAATACCCGTAATAGCGCAGCACTCCATACTCAGCGAACAAAAAGAACGAATACACAAAGGCATGTGAGCCATATCGATGCAAAACTGTACAACACACTGCCAGTCAACATCAGGCAGTTAGAAGATGATAAATTTAAAACAGAATTTATAAAATTTCTAGTAGAACAAGGTTTTTATTCTGTAAATGACTATGTAGGTCAATAAATTTTTTCTAATGATATTTATAAAGGCAAAATGGAAAATACTCTATCTGTACCTGATCATTCATTACCTAATCATTCATTACATTTACATACAAAAGGACAGCTGTTGTGTGATGTAAATATATACTTAAGCAGTGTTGTGTATACAAGGACTTGCCGTTTAGGGAGGACAAAACTAAAGCCTTATGAAAATCAGACTATGCATTTAAAATAACAAGCAGGGATGTATATAGGCTATATCAATTTCATTGTATTATTATTAACTTCATTGCATTATTTTGTTTTGCACTTTTTTACGTATATATTGTTTGTGTCCCATTTCTTTGAAATGGCTTACATGTACCCTTGACAACATCCATACAATATTTATTGTCAACGGATGGATAAATAAAATAAATAAATACTAGCAGTGGACCGATAAACATCAAAACGGTGACTCCAGATGAAGACAATAATAGATTAGTGAGAGAAGTACAGTCCAGTGTGTGTGAAAACCCTAAAACTGCAACAAATCAGTACCCTGAAAACTCACAAGCCTGTATAAGCAGTACTAATGATCAAAATTTTAGGCCTAATATAGCAGCTGTGCACAATGATTTACCAATAACGTCATTAACCCACAATCCATCACATTAATACAAGTGGAAATCGGTAACATACACTAAAAGGAAAAGTAGTGGCTCAAGTCTCCTTCTCAGGGGCCACCACCTTAACATAGCACTGTCCGTGCAGGCGAGGAGGTTTGCGTACTCTGGATCCAGAGGGCTATGCCGGCAGTAGCGTAGCTACCAGCAGGCCCACCCATGCCAGACAGGCCAATGTGAAGGAGCCAGACAAAGGGTGTCCCATAACGACCTGTCTCCTGTCCGATCCTACCCTAAGACTATCCCTCTTCCTTATTATTCTTAACATCCTACAACATAGGGTAAGGAGGGCTCTAGAGGCTTGGTGAAGCCAGTATCCCTAAGGGAGTAAACCTGATACAAATCACCTGCTGCCTTGCAGTTAGTAGAGGGATCCACAAAGGCTAAGGATGCTCCCCTGAACATGGAGCCAGCTACCCTGCGAGCTGTAAGGGGCAATCCCCCAAATGGTTGGGCGGAAGATTAACAATCTCCCCCTGTAAAACATCAATTGTTGCGAATGCTAGCAAAGGAATAAGCCGAACAGATATTTCAATGGCGACCCCAGCAAACAAAACAAGGATAAGAGATATGTACATAGGAACATGGAATGTGCAGAGTATTTACCAAGCTGGAGTCCTACATCAGCTGCTAATGCAAGTAAACAACTACAGTATAAAAATATTGGCTCTCCAGGAAATTAGGTGGAAGGGGAGTGACATAATGGACGCAGGAAATTTCACGATCTTCTATAGTGGCGGGAGGATGAATACCTTTGGAACAGGTTTTGTGGCCACTAAAGAACTGAAACATGCAGTGCTGTGCTTCCAACCAATCAATGAACGGATGTCCATATTAAGATTAAGGGGAAAAGTTTTCAACATTACAATGATAAATGTACATGCAGCCATGGAGGAGGCAGATGAACAACAAAAGGATGAGTTTTATAGCAAGGTAGAACAACTGTATGATCATGCTCCCAAACATGATGTCAAGATATTAATAGGAGATCTGAATGCAAAAATAGGAAAAAAATAGGAAGACATAGCATCCATGAAATCTCAAATGACAATGGGCTTAGGGCTGTAGATTTTGCTATAACCAAAAACAAGACTGTCAGCAGTACGTGTTTCCCACACAAAAAAATACACAAAGAAACATGGATTTCACCAGATGGACAAACCAGAAATCAGATAGACCATATATTGATTGATCAGAGACACGGATCGGACATAATGTATGTTAAGAGGCAACCTAGAGCTGACTGCAATTCAGACCACCATCTAGTGAGAATTAAATATAGACAAAGGATCTCACTATTGAGTAGACAAAAAGGCCACTAACAAAAGAGGTTTGACATTAAGAAACTGAAGTTAGAAGAAATATGGAGAGCACATCAAACGAAAATAGATGAGAGGATTAAGAATGAGACTGACGCATCAAATGAACATATAGAACTAATGTGGAAACGATGTAAGACTGCAATCCTCGAGGCAGCTGGAGAGGTTTTACGACATGCATGGGCTCAAAGGAAGAAAGATTGGTTTGACGAAGAATGTATGAGAAGAATTGAGGAACGTAATATAGCAGGAAAATAATTATTTCAGAGAAGAACTCGAGCAAATCTGAATGAATATAATGGAAAGTGCCGTGTAGCACAGAGGATTTGCAGACAGAAGAAAAGAGCACTATAAAAGAAAAAACTGGAAGAAACTGAACAGCTAGGAGAAGAGAAGCAAAGTCGTAAAATGTACCAAAAGATTAAAGAAGGAAAGACCAGGTTCCAAGCCAAATAATTCTGTGTAGGAACAAAAAAGGGGATTTGATAGGGGAGAGTAATAAAATACTTGACAGGTGGGCAGAATACTTCCAAGAGTTACTAAACCCAGAAGTGGAAGGGTTAGAACGAGAAGCACTGGTGGAACTAACTTACTATGGACCAGAGGTTTTAACACCAGAACCTACACTGGGGGAAGTGATGCAAGCCATTAAGACCTTAAAAAACAATAAGGCGCCTGGAGATCAGATCAGGGCCGAGTTTCTGAATATGGTGGGGAAAAGCTGTGGAAAACAATTCACAAAATAATACTGAATATCTGGCAAGACGAGAGCATGCAAAAAGAGTGGAAAACAGCTATAATGTGCCCCATACATAAAAAATGAGATAAATAAAACTGCCATAACTATTGAGGAATTTCCCTAGTAAATACTACATATAAAGTTTTCTCCAAGATTCTAATCAGCAGCCTTACTCCATATGTGGAAGAGAGAGTTGGAGACTATCAGAGTGGCTTTAAAAGAAATAAGTCAACAATTGACCAGATATTCACCTTGCGCTTACTACTTGGAAAATGTTACAAACATAAAATTAACACACACCAGCTTTATATCGACTTTAAACAAGCCTATGATAGCATCTCAAGAGTGGTATTGTGGAATGTAATGGAAGAGGCTTGAATACCTAAGAAGCTCATTAAACTTTCTATGATGATCCTCAGTGAAACCAACCGTAAAGTAAAAATACAGGGCGAAATCTCCAGAGAAGCGGAAGTGAAGAAGGGACTTAGACAGGGTGGCAATATCTCCTCATTGCTATTCAACCTTTGCCTAGAAAAAGTCATAAGTCAGATAGAGTTAAATAAAGAAGGAACCTTCTTAAATTGTTCACTACACTACTTTTCTCCTGAATGAGAACAAAACACAAAAAATGTTATTTAATCTAAGGGACACAAGCCCTATTAATGATCCCATCTATGTAAAGTTCTTGGGGATATACTTAGATGACAGATTGTCCTGGGAACAACATATAAAATATATTAGTGTGGACCTGTCTAGAGTAATTTATTTATTAAGATGTCTTACGAAATATATACTAGCAGCCTATGTTAAGACTTCTTACTTAGCATTCTTCCTAAGTATTATGTCATATGGACTTATTCTCTGGGGAAACTTGAGCCATGTTCAAAATATATTACTTCTGCAGAAGAAACCAATCAGAGTCATTACATGTTCCTAACACAAAGCACATTGTAAGCCCTTGTTAGCTGAGAGCCAAATAATGACTGTTATAAATTTATACATGCAGCGTCGATGGGTCATATCGATCACAATTAACACCATCTTTAGACTCTTATTGTTCTGCATGTTGCCATCCATCCCATGTGCGGGTTTCGCCACCACTTCAGTGACTGCGGTGACTCGCTCTCCCACATTCAACCTGTGCTGCAACGTGCCACCACAATGCGTGGACGATGTGTCTATCATCACCTTCGATGACTGTGTGCTCGTGCTCCTAACAGACACAGCGGCCTCACCCTCCAACGGACAGTTAAATGTCAGTGTAGTGCATAGCCTGCACTCCCTGCGAGTGCGACCTGTCAGAAATTTGTGCATTCATCTCCTCGGATGGCTCGAGCTGCATTTGGGGTGGGCACGCCTGCACCACACCACATGCCTGCTCTCGGGCTGGCCGACACATCATCCGCTCCCGCTGGTTGACTGACTACAAGGTGGACTTGCCACCAATCACTCCGCCTCGACCGAGACGGAAATCCCAGTCACGCGCCTGCTGCCTCGCATGACTACTACCAACACTGACGCCCACATGACCTCCACTCAAGCCTCACAGGTGGTACTCCGTACAGCGGGGGCCGCGGAGGGGGGGGGCCTTGTGTGGCGTCGATAGGTTGTATCGACCATGATTAACACCTTCTTTGGACTCTTATTGCTCTGCCGAGCCTCCATGTTAGTTTTTAGTTCTGTTCCGTATCTCAAGTTGTGTACACATTTATGACTAACTACGAAATATATCTCTATGTGGAATTTAATGGGGATAGTTGCATTCAACCAATAATCGTATCCCATTCCCATATACATATACCAAGTGTTAATCTACACAAAAAAGAACCTACATGAAGTAAAATGTAGAAATAATATCCATGGTCACAACACAAGGAGAAACAAGTCTATATATACATCATACCATAGACTAGCAAAGAGAGTCAATAGCTATGAGACTGTGGACCACAAACTATTTAATAAGCTTCCGCAGATAGTACAAGACCTTCCAGATTGTGAATTTAAGAAAATATTAAATATGTGGCTTGTTGCCAACCCCTTTTATGAATTAAAAGAGTTCTTTGACTGTGGCATTGAATTATAAGTCAACAATGCCTTATTATTCTGCTTACTAATGTAATGACTCTGCTGTACAAAAAACTTGTCTATTGTACAAAAATTTCTCTATTGCTGTAACAGCCTAATGACAATAAAATTATCTTATCTTATCATTTCCATGTACCGTCCATATATACTTATGAAATGATCATCTTCCTAAACAGCAGGCAAAAATTATTTGAGGAAAATCATTTTAACCACACATACAACACAAGAAATAAAAATAATTTGATGCTTCCCACGCACAAATTGAAATTATATGAACGAGCTCCACAGTATGTGGGGACGACAATATATAACAAATTAATGGGCAAAAATATATTTAATGTTAAGCCAGAGATCCTAAAAATAAGGCTACATCAGATACTGGGGGAGAAATGCTACTATTCAGTAGAAGAATTTTTAGAGGATGACATGATATTTTGAGCTAGGGTAATTTAGTATTAGATTTTTAGATACTATTTTTATTATTGTTATTATTATTAACTCTGCCTTTTGTGTCTATAAAACAAAATTGTATTATTATTATTATATGCTGTATGTAAACATCAGCTTTGTATTTTTATGGTAAATTTTACCAAACTTTTGACGTGTCTCTTGTACCTGAATCAAAAGATTTTGCTTATGTATGTTATGAGACTAATAAACCACAATTCACAAAAACATAATTCAGGCAAAATAATGACTGAACTAACTGATATTATTAATATATCAATTCAAACTGGTGAATTCACTTCTGCACTTTAAAAAATCAATAATACAGTCACTTTATAAAAAAGACTGCACATATAAAGTACAAAACTACAGACTCTTTTCAACTATCAGGTTTTGCTAAAGTTATTGAGAGGATAATGTATGGGAGACTGTTGAATTTCCTGAACAAATGTTAAATTCACTGCACAAAATACAAAATGGTTTCAGGAAAACCAGGTCTACTAAAACAACTATGCATCACTTGCTAGAACAGATTTTAATTGCAGTAGATAATGATGAGTTAAACTGTGGAATATTTTTAGATCTATCCATGGTATTTGACCATGTTAACTATGAAGTATTGCTGGAGAAGCTGTATTACTATGGTGTCCGTGGAAAAGCATACGTGTGTGACAGGTATCTAAGTGTTGAAGTAACTTATAAAGGCAGCAAATATTAATGACATACAAGAAAGTTAACTGTGTGTCAGTGCAGTGGAATTTTACAGTGGCTGATGTCACAGAAGCGATCGTCGGGGCTGACCTCCTGGCGCACTACCACCTGCTGCCAGACGGCGCGAATGCACGCTTGGTAGACAGCATCACTGGCTTAGCAGTCAAGGGTTTCCGTCGCAACACCGCAACGCACAGTGCCAAGTTGGTCCATGCTACGGAGGGTGAGTACACTGAATTACTGCTTAACTATCCGAATTAGACCAGGCCGGCGCCCCCAGGTTCATACCACATGACACGGTGCATCACATTCAAACGACTGATGGTCCCCCAGTAGCATGCCGACCTAGGCGTCTCGCTCCGGACCGATTGTCGATAGCGAAGGCACAATTTGATGCCATGATTCGCGAGGGTATAATGCGGCCATCTAAGAGCCCGTGGTCCTCCGCATTACATCTTGTTCCGAAGAAGGGTGGAGCTTGGCGCCCATGCGGTGACTACCGTGCGCTTAACGCGCGAACAGTGCCGGACAGATATCCCATTCCGTTACTGAGGGATTATAATCACGCTTTACATGGTGCCACGGTGTTCACAGTTATGGACTGCGCTAAAGCGTATACATAGATTCCGGTGGACAATGACGACATTCCAAAGACTGCAATAATAACGCCTTTCAGTTTATTTGAAAGCAAATTTATGACTTTCAGTTTACACAATGCCACTCAGACCTAGCAAAGGTTTATAGACTTGGTCCTCCAGGGGCTGCCGTTTTGTTTCGCCTACCTGGACGATGTGTTAGTGTTCTCTGCTGACCACGAACAACACCGACAACATCTGCAAGAGATTTTCGAGCGATTGGAGCGTTATGGTGTCGTCTTGAACGTGGACAAGTGTGTTTTTGGGCAGTCAGAGGTGATCTTGGCCATAAGCTTTCTGCTGAAAGCTCTCTTCCTCTGTCCGAGAAGGTGGATGCTATCTTGCAGCTACCCAGACCAACTACGATCAAAGAATTATGTCGTTTTTTGGGGATGCTCAATTTTTATCGACGACACCTTCCCCACACTGCGGAGCTGCAGGAACCTTTGACGGCGGCATTATCAGGCCCTAAAGTAAATAGCAAGTCTCTGATACAGAGGACATGTGTTCTGCATTCGAGGCAACAAAGAAGAGCATGGCCGACGCGGCGCTTCTCGCACACACACACACGGCTCGACGCGCCATTAGCAATTGTCGTAGACACGAGCCAGACGGCGATTGGAGCTGCGTTACAACAATGGTCGGACAACACACGGCAGCCACTGGCGTTTATAGACTCGGTTAAGTTTTCACCTGCACAGAGAAAATGGAGCACATATGACCGTGAGCTCCTGGCGGTATACCAAGCAGTGAAATATTTCCGCCCCCAAGTGGAAGCGCGAACTTTCATGATATACATACAGACCACAAGCCACTCACGTTCACCTTCCGTCAGAATAGGGTCAACTGCTCCCCCCGTCAATTTCATCACCTTGAGTTCATGGCCCAGTTTACTACCGACATTAGACATATTTCTGTGATCGACAACATTGTTGCGGATTGCCTATCATGGATCAGCAGTGTTTCCAGTACCATAGACTTTCCTGCACTGGCACAGGCACAGAGAGACGACGAAGAACTCCTTGCCTATGTTAAAGACACGGCTTCCGCATTGCAACTGAAACTCGTTGATGTTCCGGGGGCAGATACACAGCTATACTGCAACATTTCTCGCGGCCGACCTCGTCCCTTTCTGATACCGGCTTTTAGAAGACCAGCCTTTGATACAGTACATGGATTGTGCCATCCAGGGGTACGCCCGACATTCCTCCTAGTATCGCAACGTTTCGTGTGGCTGGGCATACAAAAAGACTGACACGAGTGGGTCCGATCTTGTCTTCAGTGCCAACGCTGCAAGATTAACCGCCATGTACACTCACCGATCGGCAATTTTCCTGATACCACCGCCCGCTTTGCCCACATTCATTTGGATGTAGTCGGACCACTTCCGCCTTCAAACGGACAAAGATATCTGTTTACAGTGATCGACCGTTTTACACGTTGGCCGGAGGCAGTGCCGGTGGATAATATCACAGCAGACACATTAGCTTCCGCTTTTGCAATGACTTGGTTGGCAAGATTTGGGTGCCCACTACATATTACCACTGACCGCGGACGGCAATTTGAATCAGACCTGTTCTCACAGTTGGCCAAGTTCTGTGGTTATACCCACCATAAGACCACAAGTTATCACCCAGCAAGCAACGGAATGATCGAACGCTGGCACCGTTGCTTGAAGGCCGCGCTGATATGCCACAAAGAAACCTGGACAACCGCATTACCAGTGGTCTTGTTAGGCTTACGGACAACTTTCAAACCAGACCTGGGGTCGTCAGAGGCAGAGCTGGATTATGGAGAAACACTGTGCCTTCCTGGTGACTTTGTAGACGCTGGTGCCATAGAGACAGTTGCTACTGGCCAGCAGGATTTCTTGCAATGCTTGAGGGACCATATATCAAAGATTCGCTCTCCGAAAGCCACACGTCATGGCAAGCCGCCCACTTTCGGGCACCAGGACCTGGAACAATGTCGTCACGTCATGCTCCGCACTGAGGGCGTTAAACTGCCTCTACAAGCTCCTTATTCTGGTCCATATGAAGTGCTACGGCGCAGTGCCCACACGATGGATATCTTAGTGAACGACAAAACCACGACTGTTGTGTTGAATTGGGTTAAACCTGTGTATGTTTTTCCTAACACCCCACTAGTGGCACCTCGTAGTAGGCATCCACCTACCGCTGTTCCAGACACTGATGCCACATCTCCGGCGCCGAATCTTCAACATCCGCCGTCCAATACAGCACAACATCAGCCTCCTGACACTGTTCCTCCTCCTCCGACACGGACGACCCGTTCTGGACGTCGGGTGCACTTTCTGACACGGCATCTCAACGCCGATGCTCCGCTTCCACTTGGGGGCCTGATGTAGCGACGCTGCCGGGCGCTAATTCAAGCTCGCCGGTGTGTGTGTGTGTGTGTGTGTGTGTGTGTGTGTGTGTGTGTGTGTGTGTGTGTGTGTGTGTGTTTCAGTGCAGTGCTGTGCAGTCGTAATTACTGTACACGACGTCTGTGTAGTTCCACGCCCAACCTCTAGAGGCACTGTGTTTTCTAGCTTTTATATACGTTCTGTTAACATTATTATTCCTTGTTTTTTGAGTTAATTGGTAGTTCTGTGCCTCCTGGCTTGTATGGACAAGTACTGTTTGCTCTCCAATAACTACGGAAGTTTTCCCAGGATTAAGGATCCTTCTGTAGAGGCCGGAAGCAAATTTTGTAACTCCAATCAGTCCATGCATGCCAGGCATCATCAAATACGCATTCGCAATAAAGTTATAGTTGCTGAACTGTAGGTCTTTATTCTTCAGAATCACGTTAAGCAAAGGTCAGGCAGCCACCAGTTTAGCTGAGCCCGACACAAACAAAATTCACGCAAGAAAATGACTTTGTCGTATGCAAAACGGGATCAAATGATGTTGCGAAAAATGAAGCAGATGTCTGCATAAAAGTGCTTCAGAACTTTCTAGAAAAAAATAAATCAAGGAATACAGTTATTGCTACAGTGCCTCATAGGTACGATCTAATCTATAGTTTGTGCGTTAATAAAGAAATTTGAAGAACAAATATTAAAATAAAGAAACTGTGCTCTGAATACGCAAATTGTGCTGTGGTCGATATAAGTAAACTGCAGCGTAACCTTCACACCAGGCATGGGCACCACCTAAACTATGAAGGGAAAAAGTTTGTGTGCGAACATGCCAACAAAATAATTAAAGAAAGACTCACATGGAATAAAACAAATCTACAAAAGTAGCAGTTTGAGTAACACCTGGAATGTACGTCATTTTTTAGTATAAAAGTCAGTGGATCGGCGGGTAATAAACCTCCTGTACTTGAACTAGGTGCTAAAAGCAACATTCGAATTTGAGAGTGTTCACAGACAATAAACATAAATCTGTTACTGTGATGCAAACGAACATTCGTTGCATTAGGAACAAAGTATTACAATTAGAACAGTTTTGCAGTATTGAAAACGTTTGTGGGAGTGACAAGTCGATAGTCGACAGGACACTGAAACATTCTCTTTGCGAGTGAGGTTCTTCGGAGGAAACAGCAGTGTTAGTTTCCCATGTTTACTTATGTATGTATTGTGTTTGTGCGGTACAATAAAAGTGATTATTCCAGTATAAAATCCACGCAAGCGTTTTCTTTTATGTAGTGAAATTACCCCTACATAAGTGGTGAACCCGCAAATAAGTGTTGTGACAGTAGAAAAGTTTCTTTAGATATTTTCCGCACCGTCTTGTATTGACATGTCGTCTGCACAGAACCTCTTCCGCAACATCGATGGTGTCATCCAGAATATCAAGAAGGAGCTCAACAGGATGCAGCAAACCCCTCAGTTCACAGTGCCACGGATTCCTACATCTCAGACCGACTTCGTCCACGACGTTACGTTTCCAACCGCGCCGCGTGTACCACACAACTAGCCCGCGGGACACGCCGATATCAGACCAAATGAGCTCGCGTTTTCATCACCCGCGTCGGTGCCACACCCACGAGTTTCAAACTATCCGTTCGCAGGCTCTCGTGGCCCACCCGTGTCGTGGTTACAAATTCAGCCCCTACCTTTCGTTCCCGAACGTCCAGAAATTTGGTTCACTATTATGGAGAACATTTTCGTGCAGCAACAAATAGTCGATGATTTTGAACAGGTCACACTAGTGATATGCAACCTGGACCAAGGTGCATCATCAGTGGTATCAGATATAATTATGCATCCCCCACCACAACAAGCCTACGCAACCCTCAAGACGGTGTTAATTTTGCATTGCACAAAACCTGTGGACCAGCGGATAACACAGCTCCTGTACCACGAGAAATGCGGTGACAGGTCGCCTTCAGACTTTTAATGGCATTTACGTGCTATGGTGGACCCTTCCGTGTTCTCAGACACATTACTTGTGCACATCTGGCAGCAACAGTTACCTCCGCAGGTGCGCTTAACCTTAATTGCTTACGAGGGCTGGCCATTAAGCGAGTTGCTGCAAGTCGCCGATAGAGCGCACTCCCTGCTCGACCCGCACGCCACAGTGGCTGCCGCCGCAACCACCTCGGCCAACGACACCAGCCGAGCACAGCAGGAGCCGACTGACGCGGCGCCTCCAGCTTGTGCTGCCACGACCACACGACGAGTGCCGGTCGCGACCAAAGATTTACGTTCTCTCCATGCTGGCATCGATCAACTGACTGCCAAGTTTCAGTGGTTAGAGCAACGTGACATTGTGGCGGATGACACTCACATGTGTCCTTGCCAGCCGACGCGCCCGCCGCATCACGTAAACAACGGCTCCGGTTATTGCTGGTTCCACCAGCGTTTCGGCAAGCAAGCTACGAAGTGTAAGGCATCATGCTCGCAGCAGCCAAATAGCATCCCACAGCCTGCCTTAGATGCAGCCAACTGTGACAACAAGCAACTGTGTCTAAACTCACAGACGCATGAGAGGAGGACACTCCCATTTCAGCGCGAGCCTACATTATGCGGATTGACTTCTCCCACAGCTTTCCGGTACGCAGCTTCACAAAAACTTTTTGTTCCTGATCACTCTAAGGGATGGATGTTTTTGGTTTATGCCGGCTCACATGTCAGCACTCTGCCTTTAAGTTTCTTTCCTTCAGACAAGCGTGCTGAACAGACCACATATGGACAGAAAACACTGGCAGTGGACACTGGGCTACCACAAAAATGCAACTGGACCTTCTTTGTGGTTGATATTGACCAACCTATACTAAGTGATGATTTCATGGCAACACATGCATTGTCTGTGGATTTACACAAGTCACACCTCGTCCATTCTGCCAATGGATGGGTTATCCAGGGAATACAAAGACGTCTGACCTCTCATGCATGTCCAAGAGTAGACAACCTCAGCACACCCACCTGGAGGACACCATAGCGACCAAGGAGTCTGACCTGCAGAAGGCCCAAATGACATCAAAACAGTTGACAGCCCAACAACAGGCTCCCGCTGTTTCAACCGCAAAGGCAACACCCAAGCCACAACATGGAACAAGAAAGAACAGGGTGAAGCATGAGAGAGTGCACCACATCCGTACAACTTCAGGCCCACCGGTCTCCTCACGCGTTCGCAGGCTTGTACCTGATCGCTTGCGGGAAACTGAGACCATTTTCAATTAGATGCTACAAGAAGGAACTATATGGCCATCTGACAGTCCATCGTCCTCCCCTCTGCACCTTGCCCGTAAAAAGAATGGGTCATGGCGCCCGTGCGGTGCTTATCGAGCTTTAAATGCCCGAACTGTTCCGGACAGATGCCCTGTGCCACATAAACAGGATTTCACCCATTCACTGGCTGGGGCAACCATATTCAGTGTTTAAGATTACCGTAAGGCTTATAATCAGATCCCAATGGCAGAGCAGGACATACCAAATACTGCATTGACAACCCCACTCGGGCTGTTTGAGTTTTTGGTGATGCCATTTGGGCTGCAAACATGGCAATGGTTTCTGGACAGCATGCTAAGAGGACTACCATATTGTTTTGCTTATCTAGACAATATTCTGGTGTTTTCTGAGAACATTTCTCACCATCAGAAACACGTAAATAAGGTGTCAAGCAGGCTTAGTGCTTATGGGATAACACATAACAAGGACAAGTGCGTGTTTGGGGAACCCGTGGTGACCTTCCTGGGTTATAAAGTGTCAGCTCAGGGAATTTCCCACTGCCAGAGAAGCTGGAGTTGTTGTGTACCCTACCACGGCCTCAAAACTACCACAATCTCTGGCAGTTCCTAGGAATGATAAATTTTTATCGTTGCCACCTCCCTGGAACAGCAGCTATCCAGACGCCACTGAACAATGCCTTGACCAGACACAACAAAATTGGCAAGCGCCCACTCCCATGGACACCCAGATGGACTCTGCTTTCAAGGCACTGCAAAAATGGCCTTCACAACGAAGTGGGGCTTGCACACCCTGCACCAGGAGCTCAGTTAGCCCTAGTAGTCGACGCAAGCCAAGTTGCAATCGTTGCAACACTGCACAGGAGAGTGAAAGGTCATTAGCAGCAACTAAGTTTTTTCTCACAAAAACTACAGATGGATCAAACTTGTTGGAGTGCATACGACTGGGAACGCCTTGCAATGTATGAAAGTGTCAGGCACTTCCGCCCTTTCATTGAGGGCAGGCCGTTCACCATATTCACTGACCATAAACCTCTCGTGGCACCTTTCTACAAAATCAGCGGTTCATCTTCCTCCTGCCAGGCCCGCCATATCGAGTTTATATGCCAATTTTCGACAGACAGGCGTCACATCCATGGGGCCGACAACATTGTGACAGACTACTTCTCGCGCATTAACACGGGATAAGTTCAATGTTAGATTATTCTGAATTGGCAAGGGCACAGGCTTCAGAAGCACAGCTGAAGTCCTTGTTGCTGGACTCATCCACTGGCCTATGTTTACAACTTGTGGACGCCCCCAGCAGCCCAGTTAAGGTATAGTGCGACACCTCTATGATTAGACCACGCCCATACATCACTCCCCAGTTCTGCTGAAAGGTATTCAACGGCATTCACATCCTGGCACACCCAGGAACCAATGCCTCAGTGAAGTTAGTGATGGACCGTTTTGTGTGGCCTTCAATCAAGAAAGATACACAAGAGTGGGCCGGCAGCTGCTATCAGTGTCAATGTAGCAAAGTGGGATGGCATGTTCACACTCCAGTAGAACAATTCCCAACTCCAACAGCACATTTTGGGCATGTACACACTGACTTGGTCAGACCTCTTCCTCCTTCAGAAGGCTACAGGTACTTGTTTACAGCAGTGGATCGTTGCACACGGTGGGCAGAGGCTACACCAATCAGGGACATTTCTGTAGAGACTACTGCACAGGCATTCTTGGAAACTTGGGTAGCTCACTTCGGGTGTCCATTTTTCGTTACCACAGACCAAGGACACCAATTTGAGTCGACACTGTTCCAACAAAAGTTGAAGCTCTGCGGCTGCCAACGAAACCAGACAACTAGCTACCACCTGGCCAGCAACAGTGGCACCGAACTTTAAAGGCTGCCCTGATGTGCCACAAGGACTCGTGGACTCAAGCATTGCCATTGGTTTTGCTGGGATTATGGACCGCATTAAAAACAGACATCAGTTGTTCCTCAGCAGAGTTGGTATGTGCAGAACCACTACATGTTCCAGTGGAATTCCTTGCACCAGTTCCTCTCCCAGATGAGACACAACTACCCCACCTCTTGCAACAAATGAGGAAACAGGCAGAGATGCTATGTGCAGCCCCGACGTCTCAGCATGGCATGCACCCAGTGTTCATACACAAGTCCCTCGATACTTGTTCTCACATCATGCTGCGCACAGACCTGGTACGTCATGCTTTATAGCCACCGTACACTGGACCATTCCAAGTGCTAGGACAGGGCACACACACAATGGATATCCTCTTCCAGGGAAAGCCGACCAAGGTTTCCATTGTGTGGGTAAAACCCACTTGGACAATGACAGCACTGGCTGCAAAATTTCACAGACAATGTCAGACACACCTCGCAACAAACCTACACCCTTCACAGAGCCAGGCAGCTGTGACAAACTGGAGCTCCACGCCATGGGACCTAATTCATCAGCGGAATCATCGAGCAGCACCCACACCTGCACTATCTGCACTTGGGCAGGCCGAGAGGTGAGGTTTAAGTACCCCACCATACCTGGTGCTCCGCACTTAAGGGGGGAGGTCTGTGTGGGAGTGACAAGTCGACAGGACACTGAAACACTCTCTTTGCGAATAAGGTTCTTTGGGGAAAACGACAGTGTTCCATTTCCCACGTTAACGTATGTTTGTACTGTGTTCATGCGGTATAATAAAAGTGATTTTCCCCAGTATAAAATCCATGCAAGCATCTTTCATGTGGTGTAATTACACCTACAATGGCATTGTGTAAGCAGAAGAATGCTTCCGAAAAATACATAAGTGAAAGCATACAGGTAGGGTAGAGGCAACACTTGTTGACAAAACATTGATAGCTGACATTTTCAAATAAAACACCTGAAAATAAGAAAATCATTTCATTGTAACATGGCGCCGAATGTAGATTGGCAGAATGCTAGGTCCAAATAAAAGTACAAAAAGAACAAGGAAAAGTGTACAAAGTGTACTAGTATCGATGTACATTGTGAGTATTTGTGTTTTTCATGCTACATCATCAGAAAAGTAACGGAAAATAACAATTAAGCCAGAAGAAGGTATGAAGAAAACTTCACACATGGAGCGTCCACATCGTCATACGACAAATCAAGTGAAATAATACGTTCGGACACCTGCATCTGTGAGAAACGTGCAGCAAAAGATGTAATGTGCACAGAATGTAAAACTGTGTTCCATTATAAATGTGTAAATACAGATCCAAAACGTAAGATATGGTTCTGCTCATATTGTCCCAAAGATGACTTAGTTCACTGTTCAAACAAAATTATCTCAGTGTTATTGGAGGAGATAAAGGTTTTAAAACATGACTGTAACAAAGGCACGCAACAGAATGTAAGTAAATCGTCTGATAAATTTCACTCTGATACAAGAACTTGTATCAACACTAAAACAAGTTATAGTGTGTGTAAAAACTACAAGAGGGTGGAAAAAGTGGAGTCATATGCATTGTATGCAAAAGAGAGCTCAATTTATGGTACAAAAAACTCAGTACGTCACAAAAACAGCCAAAAACACAATATCGGAGTGGAAATGTGATACCGGTAACAGCAGAGAGTTACCTAATTCACCAATTCCTCTAAAAAACTGATATGCCGTCCAAAGTACAGTAAGTGATGACTCTGTATCATAAAATGGTACTGCAAACATTCAGATACCTAAACCAGCCATTTCTGCACCCCTGAAGACTCGCAAACTACGACAACATGTACCTATGTCGCAGCAAAAAATTCGTGATCGCTTGATGAAACTTTACATTCTATCTGATAAACATGGACACAGAATTGCCTTACGAGTTAATGAGACAGCTGTTGCGAAAACCACGAGCTCTGTCAAGCCAGGAGCGCACCTCTCAAATAATGAATACTATCCATTATAAAGAAATGATGGAGTTATCTTGAGGCAACTTTATAGCTCTGTTTGGCGGCTCAAACGATATATACAGAAATGAAACACCCACAACTTGCTCAGAATTAAGGAAACAACTGGTTCATATGTCGCACACAAACATTCTCTTTGTGACCACTCCCCACCGCTACGATTTACCACATTGGTCTTGTGTAAACAAGGAGATCGGAGCTGCCAACGACCTTCTTTCTGATATATGCAAGCAATTCAAAAACACTGATGTCATTGATATTAGCAACATTGGGCGCAGGTTTCACACATCACATGGCCTTCACTTGAACAGTCTAGGGAATGAAATCGTGACCCACAAATTATTGGAAAAACATCAAGAGGCACCTGCTAATATCTGCAACACAAACAGCAGTATCAGTAAAATCACCAAAGCCAGTTGTAGAAAGTACAACATAAATAACAGCAGCAGCAGTACCATCCCCATGACCACCACCAACTACAACAACAACAAAAACAATGACGACGACGACGAAAGCAATAACAACTAAACCTACATCAACAGCAGAAGAACCATCAGTAGCTGAGGACGAACCAACAACATTTACAGCAGCAGCCCCACCTCCAGCAGAAACAGCAATAATAACTAAACCTACATCAACAGCAGAAGAAGCATCAGTAGCTGAGAAAAAACCAACATCAGTTACAGTAGCAGCCCCACCTCTGGTCTTAACATTGCCAGTAAAAAAAAGCAAACACAGTCACTGCACGATAAACCATGTCATCGACAGCACCAACAGCAGCAGCCACTGAACTTCCAACAACAGTAGCAGCTGATCAACACGGTCTGAGGAGGAGCCAAAGGCTAGGTACAACTGCTTCACTTACTGATGATTTTTTATGGCACCAAACAAAGAAAAGGAAGAGAGAGTATCTGCTCCAGTGACGAATCCCTCAACAATTACACCAATAACCTGACCAGTGCTTTCCTCTCCCGCAACTACCCTGCAGACCATGTCCACAAACAGATCTCCCGAGCAATACATTCCTCCCCGTCCAACAACAATGTTCCTACCCCCAGACCACACAGAAGCATCCCCCTTGTCACCCAGTATTATCCTGGCCTCGAATACATCAACAAATTACTCTGCCAGGGATATGACTTTCTCAAGTCAAGCCCTGAAATGAGACAAAATTCTCCCCACACCACCCAGAGATGCCTTTCGTCACCCCCCTAACCTCCATAACATCCTTGTCAAACCCTACAATATTCCCAGACCACCTTCTCTACCCAGCGGTTCCTACCCCTGTAACCGACCCCGCTGCAAAACCTGCCCCATGCATCCCCCCACAACCACCTACTCCAGCCCTGCTACTGGTACAACATACACAATTCAAGGCAGGGCCACATGTGAAACAACACGTCATTTATCAGCTGACATGCCTGCACTGCACAGCCTTTTACATCAGTATGACAACAACTAAACTGGCTGAGCGCATGAACGGACACAAACTGTCTGTCTAGGAGATGTCCAATACCTAGTAGCGGCGCATGCCTTCCAGCATAATTCTAGGGACCTAGGAACCTGCTACACCGTACGTGCCATTTGGCTTCTCCCACCCAATACCAGTCCCTCGGAACTGCGAAGATGGGAACTTGCACTCCAACACATCCTTTCATCCTGCCATCCCCCTGGACTGAACCTACGTTAACCAACCTCACTCCCATTTACTCTTCAGTCTTCTCCTCTTTCCCTTTCCTCTTTAACCATCATACATAGTTTTGTTTACCTTTATACTATATACCTCTTTACTTCTGTATGCATCCTCTTTAGTTTGAAGCTGGCACAGTACTTTCAGTAGAATATCTTTGGCTTCCCTCTGACAACCATGCCTTCATCCTTGCTACCCTCCCTGTTTACCTTTCCCTGTTGCTTCATAACCTGCGTTGTGAGTAACTGAATTCACTTTCCCTTCTTCCCTTTCTTTCCTCTCTCTCCCCCCTGATGAAGGAACAAACTTCCGAAAGCTAGGAACGTAATTTTTCTGTTCTGTTTTGTGTCTCTATCAGCTGTAATGAGCTGAGGTAAGTACTGGCCAGCCCCTCTATTTCTTTGTTAGTATTTGTTTCACATCTTTATGTCAGATTTTCCATTAATTATTTATTATATACATTACAGGAAAACAAAGTCTCATCATGATGTGAACCTCAAAATTTAAAATAGACAAATTGAAAGGGTAGCTGCCACAAAATTCTTAGGTGTGCAAATTAATGAAAATTTAGACTGGAAGGCCCACATTCTCTACCTCACTAACAAGTTAAACTCTGCTTGCTTTGCATTACGCATAATTAGGACTGTGCGTGGTAGAGAGTGAAGCAGAACTGTCTCCTTCACTTATATCTATTCTGGTATCACCTATGGCCTAACCCTCTGGGGTCATAATAAGGCAAACGTGAAAACCAACTTCACCTTACAAAAACAAGCTGTTACAATAATTTCAAACAGTGCAAGGATAACACCTTCCAAACAGCTATTTCAACACCTAAATATTCTACCCTTACCATGCTTCTATGTAAAAGAGTGTTGTTAATATAAAAATGCACATTGATATTTTTAAAACCAACTCAGATCTTCATTCCTGCACTACAAGAATGTGCAATGACATCCATGTAAAAAGAGTAAACAAGGCTTTAACACAAAAACAAACCAACATTCAGGGTACTATTTTGTACAACAAACTTCCAACTCAGCTAAAAGAGATAAAAACATTGTCTACATTCAAGGAAGCAATATCTAAATTCTTAATGACACCAACTGCTATTATAGTATAAATGAATATCTGCAGTAACCTTGTAGCAAGTAACTACATTCGTTTACTATATGTTAATAGTGCCATAAATCAAATGCTTGCCACAGCCTCAATGTTAATTTTTCTGAACAAAAGTTTAAATCATTTATTTACTTGTATTGTATTTCATGTAAAAGGCCCCGAACAAAAGTGTTAAATCAATTATTTACTTGTAATGTATTTCATGTAAAAGATCCTTCTTATACTTTTATATTATTACAGTAATCAAAGTTGTATTGCCTAAAAATATTGTGATGGGTACAATGAACCACTGCATTATGAAGGAAACTGTACACCCTTATCTTATTTTTGTTATACTATGTTCTTTGACGAAATCCATACAATGTACATTGTCACTGGATGAATAAATGACTACTACTACTACTACTACTACTACTATTGGGTGTTAAAAGTTTTGACTGATTTTGTATGGTGGTGCCATCTACAGTGTAATTTGGCAACTACCACATTTTTTTCAGCATTGATTTTGAATTGGACACTTGAGTTTGTGACAATGTGTTTGCATTTCTCTATTTTTGTTCTTGAAATCCATAATGAGGGAAGATTTTTGCTATTCTTTATGTATATTGTTTGAGATGGATCCAATATTAAACAAACTAAGTAAATTTGTGAAATGTTAGTATGATTAGGTTACACTATGGGCAGGAATTAGGTGTCAAATACTGCAGCCAACAAGCTCTTTATTTTTAGTAGTTGACCCATCTGTCTACTACTAAGTTAAATACTGTTTTGATATTGTTTATGTGCCTGCTTTCTCATAAGCATAGTTCTGCTGATGTTGTGTTAAATTTATTTAACATGTATCAAGATGCACCAGGTAGTGAAGTAGCAGAAGTAGAGGACAAAATCGTATTTTACTCGATATACAATGTGTTAAGCGCAACAAAATAGTTCATAACGGGATTCTGTCTGACTCCTGCGATAAATCGAGTCATTTTTGCTGCCCTCAGGTGTCAGAAAATAATCTAACAGACGAAAATACTGAATGGATGTGTCTCAGTTTGAGAATGAGAAACTGAAGAAACAGCCTAGTGCAGCTGACTACAATATCATGTCTAACAAATGTACTGGTACTTGTAACAACAGATCTCAAACAGTTGTTCAACAGTGCAATGATGTTAGGTGTTGGGACTTTGTTCCAAGGTAAAGAACATTCACAACAAACTGAAAAGCTGTGTGGCAAAATGTGTAAGGAAACATGAAATAAGGATCCCTTCAGATGGCTATGGTTGCAGTATGTCTGATATATTGAGTTCAGTGCTGAATGGCTCAGCCAAGTATGAAGTAGATGGGTTGATGAAACATGGAGCCTGTCTGATTACTCTTGTGGGCAAAAATGATTTCTGTGAATGAGCAATTAAAGATTTTATCGTAACAGTGGAAGAATCAAATGATTTCAGTAAATACCAAGCGAGCTTCACACACACAGATACCATACTAGCGAACATGCCACATCGACATGACTCGATGCAAACCTCTTGTGGGAACAAAGAAGTCTGTGACCATTTCAATAATGTGTCACCAATTGACACATGCTCTTCTAAGAGAGTCCATTACACTTAAACTAGAATGGGAAACTAGCCTCATGCGAAGTAACTGAAAAAGCTTTAAGTGACAACTTAAAATCTATGTACACCACCCACAGTATTGAACATGACTGTCTGCCCCAGGGAAACTTGCAGTGATAACCAAGCCATGTCCACACAAGTCTCGGTCAGTGAAATTACAGTCATCATTAACTACACAGTCATGTAATAATAAATACATGCAATGATTAACAGGTAAAGACTCTGTGGGTCTCTGTCTTTCTTCCATTTAAACTTAACAATCAATGAGAAATAAAGTTCCAGAACTTGTACTATGTATTGTGACTAAATAAGCACTGGCTGAAGGAACACAAATAAAAAAAGGATATTCCAGCTGTCTATAAATTCTGAACTGGCTGCTTTAGATCAAATATATAAAAAGGTGGGGTATCAGTACTACTGAAAAGTGACCTTAACTATACAATTAGGTTAATGGATCTCACGCATTTAGTATGTGAAGGAGAAATTGAAATTGCAGCCATTCACTCACCTGACAGCAAAACTGTGGTACTATCTGTATACTGTGCCCCAAAAAATAGTACAAAAATTTTTGCCAACATACAGATAATCTACTATTGTACCTACTTAAATACAAGAGCTATAAATTTTTATATTTTTTTGTGACACCGATACTGATTTATTGATTAAAAATTCTAAACGTAACCTTCTGCTGGACACCCTCAATCCATACAATTTCTCTTGTCTTCACTATATGATGACCCAAAAAGACCCTTAAAAAGTGTGTGGCATAGAGCGCCATAAATATCGATATTTTTTCAGTGTATAAGTGTGCTATCTTTGAGGAGGGGGCTTTGGGAGGATGTTGGCCGCTAACGGCAGTTAGCCTCCAGACTTGTATCTGTGTAGAAGCGAAGTGCTAATAAATCTGTATCTGAGAGAGTTCTAGTTGTTTACCCACAACTATATCCTATTCCCTCAGGGGCAACCCCGTTTTTTGTGTAATACGCGTCCGAGTTACCGCCCAAAGGTTATTTATGCGCCTACCTCGTCGGGTTTCTTCGTGATCGTGAGGGCCGTTGTTCAGCTTCAGACAATGGCCTTTCAGCACTCACCGCCGCTAGGATTTCAGCAACATCTCTCCAGCACTCCTGCCGTCACAGTGGACATGCCGCAAGACTCTTCGAAATCCTTCAGCCCGAACATGCAGTGGAATTCATCGAGTGCCGCCAGTTTCTTCCAACCGCCAACGGTCGCGGACTCTGGCTTTGTTAGCCTAGACCTTTCCACATGTTCTCCACAGAGTGTTGTTCGGAAAATTCCTACTCCTGTGTCGAACGCACTATTCAATACAGTTCATGGCGTCGAGCGAAGTTTTGCTACTTTGGAAAATCCAGTAGTAAATTCAAACTCGAAACAGTTCCCGCCACTACTGTATCCTTCCACACCGGCTAGTCAACAGGTGCTCAATGCTCGCCAAACAGCAAATATCACACCTAGTGTGCATCCTAGTGGACATCTGTGGGATCCTTGTGTTGCTTCTAATCAAGTCAACAATTCTGTGCTGGACAGTAATTACCCGGACATCTACAACCAGCCCCACCACTCACAGTCGAGTGAATACAGTGTGCATAACGGACATTCACCGGCGTACTTAAATACTTGTGGCTTCTCTCTGAGCTACCACGTCAATGAAAATGCACATTTTGACTACGATCCTCACACCGTTCAAGCGTCCATCACTTCTCAGCCGGCCCCCCCGGCGTCAAGTGAATTTCGTGATACCCGCATTACGGGACGCCATTAATTCGGACTCGCTATCTTCTGCATGCTCTACTTCCGTCCGAAGAAATAGGCGCACCTCCGCAGTGATTGCAGTGCCGAATCTGCCAAAACTACCAGACTTCAAACCCGCTCACCCACAGTTCTGGTTTAACCTGGTCGAGCAAACATTCAATGTCTGTGCTTTCGGCGCCGACGCACGCTTCGCCAGCCTTATGAACCATCTTCACGACCGCGTCCATTTAGTTTATGATCTGGTCAAAGCACCCCCCCTAGCAGGGAAGTATGCTGTGGCAAAACAGACGATACTAGAGCGCGTCTCGAAAACCAGGAGAGAAAATGTGCGACAGCTCATCTACGAAGAGCGTCTCGGCGACAGGTCTCCGTCCCAGCTGTGGCGCTGCATCCGTCTTCTCGTCGATGAGCAAGTTATGCCTGATGACACACTCACAGAAATCTGGACAGAAAAGCTGCCTTTGCCTGTCCAGACTGCAATCTCTGTGTATGAAGATAGGCCAGTAAATGAACGTTTACGTACCGCCGACAGAGCATACCCCGCCAGGCAATGTGAGCTCCATGCACTGTGTTCCGGACGTGACCGCACTAAGACGCTTTCTGACGCCACGCCCTTGTCTGGTGCTGCTAATAACAAGTTTGTTAAACTAGCCGCCCTGCCTGCACCTTCAACTCTCCGCAATGACAGTGCATCGGCCTCTGTCGAAGACTCTGGGTCACATACTCCGTCACCTAGCAACTACCCACAGGAGCACAGGCCCGCCCAACCTTACTGTTTCTTCCTTCTTCCACGCAATATTCGGGGAGCAAGCTCGCAAATGCCAGTCACCGTGTTCTTACCCTAACTCCATCGCAGGCAGGCTGTGGTGCCACCTCCTGCGATGTAAACAACGGGCACCATCCAATGTTGCACTCCGTTTCGGACAACAACAGTGAGTGTGGTCGAGTCTATGTTCGCGATTTACAATCAGGTGTATGTTTTCTGATAGACACTGGCGCAGACGTCTCTTTGCAACCGATTCGCCTAGCAACCAATAAAGTGCAACCACACAAAACAGTACTTCGTGCAGTGAACTTGTCTACCCTACAGTGTTTGGGTTCTACTCTCTATACAGTGAAACTTTCGCACCAGTGCAAGCTGGAGTGGACGTTTTTAGTGTCAACAATTTAAGAACCTATTCTCGGAATTGATTTCCGCAAGCACTATCAGTTGTTACTAGATTTTGTGCAAAATATTGTGTTTTACCCCCCACTAAACAAACATATTCCTTTCACTCCATCGAGTGACAGTTCGGCTAACACGAAACGTGTGCTGTGCTAAGAAGTGTTTAAACCTATCCTTGGAGCTGCAATCTTGGACAAACAAGTGGAGTGCGCCAAGTCTTCGAAGTTGCGGATGGAATGTATGGAAATGCTGCTGCATCTCTGCAACATAAACCACGAGTTGGCCTCCACACAACAACGCCTCGCGACACTACAAGCAGACAACTCGTCGGCTACAGACGAGGTCAGTCCATGCCAATCTGGTGTTCCCGTGCCCGCGCACATTAACGACAATGTTGTGAACTCTGTAAACTGTGTCAGCACCACCTCTTGTAATGACAGTGTATGCCCGACTGCTCACGTTCCTTGTGTTCCGAATGGACAATTAACTTCCCAAGCTCATCGCAATGAACTACGGCCATCTGCTGTTCAGCCACACCCACTCATGCCTACAGCGCTCATAGCGGCACGGCCTGCTACCAAGAACCAGTGTACCAACCTTGCCCATGTTAACACGCGTGCGGCCTTTACGCAGCCTACGAGCGGTTGGCACACCTGTACTTCCGTGCCCTCAGCGCCACAGCTTTGCCCGTCCGCCACTGCCTGCTCCGCTTCACGGACATCTGACTGTCGTGCCGTGCCACGTATTGCAGTAGTCACTAATGGCACAGTTCATCGGTTACGTCTAACCGATGGGCCGCCCATATCGCAACGCCCAGGCCGCCTCAAGCCGGAATTTATGAAAATTGCAAAAGAACAATTAGATGATCTATTACAAAAGGGAATAATTGAACCTTCTTCCGGTTGCTGGGCTAGTCCTATCCTGTTTGACCAAAAGAAAGACGGTACTTGGCGTATGGTCAGAGACTATAGGCGTTTAAATGCCCGCACCATCATTGATACATACCCGGTTCCACACATTGCGGACTTCAATCATGCGCTCGCAGGTGCAAAGTACTTCTTTGTTTTGGACTGTAAGCACACATTTCATCGGATTCCTATGGCTCTAGAGAATATTGAAAAGAGTGCCATAACCACTCCCTTCATGCTGTTTCAATACAAATTTATGCCGTTTGGGTTGAGAAATGCCCCCCAAACGTGGCAGCGTTTCATCAGTCAAACTTTATCCCATCTAGACTTTTGTTTCATATACATGGACAACATATTGGTTTTTGCTTCTACTTTGGACCAGAGTGAGGAGCGTGTTCAAGTCGTGACAGATATTTTAGCAGCCACTGGTATTGAACTGAGCAATAAAAAGACTCAATTGCACCAGTCATCCATCACATTCCTAAGTTATGATGTGTCGTCAGACGGTCTGACACCACCACAGGACAAGATCAAGCCTGTTCTCGAGATGCCTCGTCCCCAGACCTATAAGGAATTATGCATGTTCATCGGAACAGTTAATTATTACCCTAAACATTTGCCAGCCACTTCTGTGGTGCAGGCTCCTCTCACAGATGCTCTCGCAGGCCCACAAACTTCTGGCACCTGCCAGGTCCCATGGACACCAGACATGGACAAGGCATTTAACGAACTCAAACAGCTGTTAGCCTCCGCTGCCACTATCGCTCACCCACGTGCAGGCACCACAATGTTTATCACTATAGACGCTAGTGACAATGCTGTCGGCGCAGTACTGTGTCAGACATACAATGATGTTATGACCCCCCTGCACTTTTTCTCAAAAAAGCTAAACAACGCGCAGAAGAAATACTCAGCATTCGACAGAGAATTACTTGCAGTTTACGAGGCCATAAGACACTTCAGAACTGATGTTGAGGGACGATATTTCTATGTGCTCACTGATCACAAGCCATTGGTTCCTGCCATAAAAAGTCCTGTGGCTGAGCCACCCCCACGACGCTTTCATCACATCGATTACACCTTGCAATTTACAAATGACATTCGCTACATCCGAGGAGCAGACAATGTGGTTGCCGATTTTCTCTCACGCGTTGGTGCTGTCACAACCTTAATTAACTTAACGGACCTACCTCTGTTGCAATCGGCAGACCCCGATACCCTGCAGTTAATTTCGGACCACAGCTCCTCTCTCCAACCGGTACACTCTACTTTCCCTGGCATATCTAACTTAGTGTGGTGTGATGAATCGACTGGTACGTTGCGGCCATTCATTCCTAAGCCCCTTCAACACCAGGTCTTTGACAAATTACACACATTAGCACACCCCGGTGTCAAAGCTTCCACCCGTCTGGTAGCTGAACGGTTTGTCTGGAGAGACATGCGCCGCGACTGTCAGACTTGGGCCAGGGCATGCGTGTTGTGTCAACAGAACCAAGTTTCCAGGCACACTTCCCCATCCCTCGGCAGTTTTGCCCAACCGCCAGGCCAGTTTCACCATGTTCATGTGGACCTCGTAGGCCCGTTGCCCCCCTCCGAGGGTTTCCATTACTTGTTTACAGCTATTGACAGGATGACTCGGTGGGCTGAGGCTGTGCCTATTCCGAACGTTACCTCTGAGACAGTAAGTCGAGCATTCTTAGATTCGTGGATCTCTAGATTTGGCTCACCTGTTTACCTCACCACTGACCAGGGACGACAATTCGAGTCTTCAGTTTTCTCTGACTTATGTAAATGTGTGGAATTGTCAAAATTCATACTTCCGCATACCACCCCCAAAGCAATGGGCTTGTCGAGTGATGGCATCGCACCTTAAAGTCTGCCTTGCATTGCCAAGACTCACTATGGACAGAAGCACTGCCCTTCGTGCTTCTTGGCCTTCGTGCGACTTTCAATGAAGACCTCAAGGGTTCCATAGCCGAGTTTGTGTATGGCCAACCTCTGGTTTTGCCTGGAGAATTAGTCACTCCCACCCCACTTCCACAGTCCGCTGAACTCCCTTCACTTCTCGAGCGAGTGTGCTTGCACTGCAGCAACATTCAGCCGCCACCTCCGGCTTCTCATACACCTCCGCGCGTGTACATACCACGCACGCTAGACTCTTGTGAGTACGTGTTTCTCAGAGACGACTCAATCAAAGCCCCGCTTCAGTCGCCCTACACAGGTCCTTACAAGGTCGTCAAACGCTCTGAGAATAACATGGATCTCCTCATAAAAGACTCTGTAACCACAGTCTCACTCAACCGAGTGAAACCAGCTTTCATTGAGCCTCAAGTGAACCTCCCTGATTCTGCCCCTATTTCTCCCACTCCTGCTTCGAGCGGCCATCCATCTTCTCATACAATACATTCGGGTATTGATTCTCCACAGCGTGCTTCTCTGCCGAGCACTGCTTCTTCTCCGCGTTCATCTAATTCAAGTGGCCAATCTTTTTGAGGTTTCACTCCTCACAGCCCTCGCAGTCGAACTGCCAACGACTCGGACTCTACCATTGTGTTACCATTTTCTTGTGATAGCTCTTTGTCACGCCGTTCAATCCACGCTGGCTCCTCGTTGCCTTCGGTCACACTCCCTCGTCTGTCAGCTGATTGCCCGAGGTTGTCGCATGCGCAGTCCAGTGCACCTGCCAGCCCCCTCTGCATGTACACCCTGAAGACATACATAAATTATCTGTTGTCGTAGATGGCGATACGGTGTGTGTGGTACTCACGTGTGACAATGTCGAGGGAGGAAGTGCAGAAACTCGTGTGGTGTGCCGCTTTAAATTGAGCACAAGTGCTGCATGTGGCAATTTATGTGACTTTGTTAGGCCTTCTGGCAAGGTGATTCTTTGCCTGCCTGCTGACGATGTGCTACACCTCCACTCCAGGACGGGACGTTGTCTTCAGCCGCCTGCGTCGCTTGCTGACTTCGCCGGTGACGTACCAGGTTTCACCCCCCCGGTCTCCCACCAGTCGACTGCTTCCACCTGACGCGGAAGAATTGTACGTTACCTTCCTAGCTTCTCACCCCCCCCCCCCCTCCATTCACAGGGACGTACTCCATACTGCACGGGGGGTGGGGGGGGCTATGTGGCGTAGAGCGCCATAAATATCGATATTTGTTCAGTGTATAAGTGTGCTATCTTTGAGGAGGGGGCTTTGGGAGGATGTTGGCCGCTAACGGCAGTTAGCCTCCGGACTTGTATCTGTGTAGAAGCGAAGTGCTAATAAATCTGTATCTGAGAGAATTCTAGTTGTTTACCTACAACTATATCCTACTCCTTCAAGTGTAAACAAAAATGAAGAACGCACTGTGAAAAAGTGCGAATCAAAAATCGATGTATATGGGGACAGCCACGCCAAGGGACTCTCTCAAGAACTTAAAAGCATTAGTAAGTCATTGGCAGTAACAGGTATGATCAATCCAGGCGCCAATTTCAAGGAAGTGACGAAAAACATCGTGAAAAATAACTATACTGTACAAGACAGTGTAATTATCTGTGCTGGAGCTAATGGCATATACAAAAAAAAGCTATGTACATGTTTAAACAGCTTGTGAGACTTCTATTACTCCTAACAAACACAAATATCATACTCGTGAACTTCAGCCACAGACACGACCTGCCTGAATACTCACCCATAAACAAAGAAATTCGTAGAATAAATGATAAACTCAAGAGCACGTTTAAGATGTTCAGTAATGTGGAACTAATAGATGCCAGCTCACTTGACAGAACATGCTTCATGAGACATGGACTTCACTTGAATCATAAAGGAAAGTGCAAACTAGGAAAACTGACAAGTGAACTAATTAAAAGTAAGTCCCGAAAGACAGTCAGAGAACTAGGGTAGTATGAACCTTGAGTAAGAACATCAAAAGCAGCCCCTTCAACAGAGGACAACAGTAGTGCGCCAGCTAGAACTGCGAATACAGCCACATCAACAGCCACGAGGAACGATAGAGCTGCCACTTGCTTATCTATCAGCAGTTAGAATGTGAGTAGCTGCAGTGAAGATTTTTTATGGACTACCATCCCCCAGCCAGTGCCACAAAAACTGTAAAGATAGAAGCATCTAATTCTTTGCCTATCCTTCTCGAAAACAGAACTTTAATTATGCACCTAAATGTACAATCAATCAAAAACAAAATAGATGAAGTTGATGTATTTCTAAGTTCAAACCCATGCCATGTTTTCTGTGTAAATGAACACTGGCTCACACCAGCTGAAATTGCTCTGTATACCACAAAAGGATTTGAATTAGCAAGCTCATATTGTAGAACCAAAAGTAGTCCTGGAGGAGTCGCTATTTTTATAAAGAGAAACTCAAACATTGAATATGTAGCACAAAAAGTCGATCATTTTTGCAAAGAGCAACTTTTTGAAACTGCTGCATTATTGCTTCCCAAACTTAAATTAGCGATCATCTCTATTTATCGCACTCCTAGTTCTGATATTAATCAGTTTATTGACCAAATGGAGACTTTAAATAAGTACCTGCTGGTAAAATACAGACACGACAAGATAGCATACATTGGTGACATTAATATAGACATACGATTAAAAACACCAACTGTCACCCACTTTCAAAACATGTTAAGGTCTAACAACTTGTACTGTATGAATAACAAGCCAACCAGATTAGATGCCTGCCTAGATAAAATAATCTCCAATTTGACAAAAGCTGAGTGTCAGTGTTGTTGTTGTTGTTGTTGTGGTCTTCAGTCCTGAGACTGGTTTGATGCAGCTCTCCATGCTACTCTATCCTGTGCAAGCTTCTTCATCTCCCAGTACCTACTGCAACCTACATCCTTCTGAATCTGCTTAGTGTATTGATCTCTTGGTCTCCCTCTACGATTTTTACCCTCCACGCTGCCCTCCAATGCTAAATTTGTGATCCCTTGATGCCTCAAAACATGTCCTACCAACCGATCCCTTCTTCTAGTCAAGTTGTGCCACAAACTTCTCTTCTCCCCAATCCTATTCAATACCTCCTCATTAGTTACGTGATCTACCCACCTTATCTTCAGCATTCTTCTGTAGCACCACATTTCGAAAGCTTCTATTCGATTCTTGTCCAAACTGGTTATCGTCCATGTTTCACTTCCATACATGGCTACACTCCATACAAATACTTTCAGAAACGACTTCCTGACACCTAAATCTATACTCGATGTTAACAAATTTCTCTTCTTCAGAAACGCTTTCCTTGCCATTGCCAGTCTACATTTTATATCCTCTCTACTTCGACCATCATCGGTTATTTTACTCCCTAAATAGCAAAACTCCTTTACTACTTTAAGTGTCTCGTTTCCTAATCTAATTCCCTCAGCATCACCCGACTTAATTTGACTACATTCCATTATCCTCGTTTTGCTTTTGTTGATGTTCATCTTATATCCTCCTTTCAAGACACTGTCCATTCCGTTCAACTGATCTTCCAAGTCCTTTGCTGTCTCTGACAGAATTACAATGTCATCGGCGAACCTCAAAGTTTTTACTTCTTCTCCATGAATTTTAATACCTACTCCGAATTTTTCTTTTGTTTCCTTTACTGCTTGCTCAATATACAGATTGAATAACATCGGGGAGAGGCTACAACCCTGTCTCACTCCCTTCCCAACCACTGCTTCCCTTTCATGCCCCTCGACTCTAATAACTGCCATCTGGTTTCTGTACAAATTGTAAATAGCCTTTCGTTCCCTGTATTTTACCCCTGCCACCTTCAGAATTTGAAAGAGAGTATTCCAGTCAACATTGTCGAAAGCTTTCTCTAAGTCTACAAATGCCAGAAACGTAGGTTTGCCTTTTCTTAATCTTTCTTCCAAGATAAGTCGTAAGGTCAGTATTGCCTCGCGTGTTCCAACATTTCTACGGAATCCAAACTGATCATCCCCGAGGTCGGCTTCTACCAGTTTTTCCATTCGTCTGTAAAGAATTCGCGTTAGTATTTTGCAGCTGTGACTTATTAAACTGATAGTTCGGTAATTTTCACATCTGTCAACACCTGCTTTCTTTGGGATTGGAATTATTATATTCTTCTTGAAGTCTGAGGGTATTTCGCCTGTCTCATACATCTTGCTCACCAGATGGTAGAGTTTTGTCAGGACTGGCTCTCCCGAGGCCATCAGTAGTTCTAATGGAATGTTGTCTACTCCCGGGGCCTTGTTTCGACTCAGGTCTTTCAGTGCTCTGTCAAACTCTTCACGCAGTATCTTATCTCCCATTTCATCTTCATTTACATCCTCTTCCATTTCCATAATATTTTCCTCAAGTACATCTCCCTTGTATAAACCCTCTATATACTCCTTCCACCTTTCTGCCTTCCCTTCTTTGCTTAGAACTGGGTTTCCATCTGAGCTCTTGATATTCATACAAGTGGTTCTCTTCTCTCCAAAGGTCTCTTTAATTTTCCTGTAGGCAGTATCTATCTTACCCCTAGTGAGACAAGCCTCTACATCCTTACATTTGTCCTCTAGCCATCCCTGCTTAGCCATTTTGCACTTCCTGTCGATTTCATTTTTGAGACGTTTGTATTCCTTTTTGCCTGCTTCATTTACTGCATTTTTATGTTTTCTCCTTTCATCAATTAAATTCAATATTTCTTCTGTTACCCAAGGATTTCTATTAGCCCTCGTCTTTTTACCTACTTGATCGTCTGCTGCCTTCACCACTTCATCCCTCAGAGCTACCCATTCTTCTTCTACTGTATTTCTTTCCCCCATTCCTGTCAATTGTCCCCTTATGCTCTCCCTGAAACTCTCTACAACCTCTGGTTCTTTCAGTTTATCCAGATCCCATCTCCTTAAATTCCCACCTTTTTGCAGTTTCTTCAGTTTCAATCTGCAGTTCATAACCAATAGATTGTGGTCAGAATCCACATCTGCCCCTGGAAATGTCTTACAATTTAAAACCTGGTTCCTAAATCTCTGTCTTACCATTATATAATCTATCTGAAACCTGTCAGTATCTCCAGGCTTCTTCCATGTATACAGCCTCCTTTCATGATTCTTGAACCAAGTGTTAGCTATGATTAAGTTATGCTCTGTGCAAAATTCTACAAGGCGGCTTCCTCTTTCATTCCTTCCCCCCAATCCATATTCACCTACTATGTTTCCTTCTCTCCCTTTTCCTACTGACGAATTCCAGTCGCCCATGACTATTAAATTTTCGTCTCCCTTCACTACCTGAATAATTTCTTTTATCTCGTCATACATTTCATCTATTTCTTCATCATCTGCAGAGCTAGTTGGCATATAAACTTGTACTACCGTAGTAGGCATGGGCTTCGTGTCTATCTTGGCCACAATAATGCGTTCACTATGCTGTTTGTAGTAGCTAACCCGCACTCCTATTTTTTTATTCATTATTAAACCTACTCCTGCATTACCCCTATTTGATTTTGTATTTATAACCCTGTAATCACCTGACCAAAAGTCTTGTTCCTCCTGCCACCGAACTTCACTAATTCCCACTATATCTAACTTTAACCTATCCATTTCCCTTTTTAAATTTTCTAACCTACCTGCCCGATTAAGTGATCTGACATTCCACGCTCCGATCCGTAGAACGCCAGTTTTCTTTCTCCTGATAACAACGTCCTCTTGAGTAGTCCCCACCCGGAGATCCGAATGGGGGACTATTTTACCTCCGGAATATTTTACCCAAGAGGACGCCATCATCATTTAATCATACAGTAGAGCTGCATGTCCTCGGGAAAAATTACGGCTGTAGTTTCCCCTTGCTTTCAGCCGTTCGCAGTACCAGCACAGCAAGGCCGTTTTGGTTAATGTTACAAGGCCAGATCAGTCAATCATCCAGACTGTTGCCCCTGCAACTACTGAAAAGGCTGCTGCCCCTCTTCAGGAACCACATGTTTGTCTGGCCTCTCAACAGATGCCCCTCCGTTGTGGTTGCACCTACGGTATGGCCATCTGTATCGCTGAGGCACGCAAGCCTCCCCACCAACGGCAAGGTCCATGGTTCATGGGGGGAGGGAGTGTCAGTATGGAGTGATAAATCCAGTATTATCCGACCATGACAGCCTATGGCTAATGGTCAACTGTGAAAACTATCCTACTCAGCAACCTGAACACGTTAAGAGGATCAGATTATTATATCCTGACAACATTACAAAGTTAAGGCAAAAATTATCAGAACTTGAGTGGGACAGAGTATATAATTGTAATAACAATGATAATGCTTTTAACTTATTCATGAACATGCTAACGAGCTTAGTTCAAAACTGTTGCCCACAAATAATCAAAAAGATGAAAATAGATGGTGCATCAAATAGAAAAAAGCACAACTGGTTCACTCCTGAACTGCATGACCTGAGAAACACACTTATTGCCCTACATAAAATGGCTAAAACTGGCAACCAAGAATCGAAGCAGAGGTATAAAGAAGCCAGGAAGAATTATAGAACTGAAATACAGACAGCAAAGCAGAGAGCCAATGATGCTTTCATTGAAAACTCCTGCAACAAATGCAAAGCAGCCTGGCAGGTAATAAACAAAATAGCAGGGAAGCATAAAAACAGACAAGAAATTCCAATAGTGCCAGAAAAAATTAAATGAATTTTTTGTTAACAGTACTAAGTTCGAAGCTACTGCTACCTCTGCAACAGATGATGCAACTTCTGAAAGTTTTACCTACAACATTCCTGACCTAAAGATAACTTATCCTTTAAATGGAAATAGGTGACCTGCCAAACTGTATACAAAGTCGTCACAAACCTACATGGCTCATACAGTGAAGATCTCTATGGCATCTCCAACACCATCTTGAAACAAATAATTGACATTGTTGTTGCCCCTCTTATCTTTCTGATCAATAGTACTTTTACAGCTGGAAAATTTCCTGAGGTCTTGAAGGCTACTATTGTTATCCCAATCTATAAAAAAAGGAGGAAAAAAAAAACAAGCCTGAAAGTTACCGTCCAATATCCCTCATACCTATATTATCCAAGATAACAGAATGCTGCATTAAAACACAACTTTGCAACTACTTTGCTGAACAAAACTTTTTTTCCCCCTCGCTCTTTGGTTTTATGCCAGGATTGTCTACAATAAATGCAGTAGAAACTCTTGTGACAGACATACTTGATGGCTTCGAGAACCAATTCCATCACTTGTGCTGTACTACTAGATCTGAGTAAAGCATTTGATACTGTATCCCATGAATTACTAATAAATAAACTAAAGTGCTATGGTGTCAAAAATAATGAACTGGCACTAATCAGATCATACCTGACAAACAGAACTCAGGTAGTTATAGTAAATAGCCAGCAATCAAATGCCCTACCAGTTGTAAGAGGCGTGCCACAAGGCTCGGTGCTTGGACCTTTTCTCTTCTTGGCATACATGAATGACTTGCCTACTTTCATGCTTCACAAGTCAATATAATATATGCTGACGACACAACCCTGATTACCTCAGATAACAAATTGGAGGAAGTGTAGAAACAAACAAAAGTAATGCTTGAAAAGTCTGCCATATGGCTCCACAGTAACAAGCTGATACTCAACAGTAGCAAGACTGAAACTATGTATTTCTTCTTGCACAATCTAAAAGGAAAAATTAAATGAGTCTGACTCTGTAAGACTTCTAGTAATCCACCTGGACCCATGGAACACCCACACGGAACTGTTATGTACCAGACTATCTAAAGTAGTCTTTTTGTTAAGGAAACTAAAAACATTAGTTAGCAGAAAACAACTTTTATCTTCTTATCATGCCTTCTTTGAATCTCACTTACAGTATGGAATAAAATTATGGGGTAACTCATCTGGTGCTCAGACAGTGTTCATGTGGCAGAAGAAAGCAATTACAGGTATTAAAAGCCAAGAATCATGTCGAAAGCACTTTAAGGAACTTAACATCTTAACATTACCTTCTCTGTATATAAAAACGTGTCTTCTTTCCATAAAAAAACAAATACATACCTTACCTTCCAGAACAGACGTTCACTCACATGATACCAGATATAAAAGCAATCTTGATGTAGACTTTACTAGGCTGTCTAAGGTCCAAAGCAGCTTTAAACAGACAGGATTAAAATGGTATATATGGTCGGATGTCATAGTGAAAACTTCACAATATTTCGTCAGGGCAACTGGCCGACATCTTCAAGTGAGACGAACACACTGCTAAGGCACGACCAGGGCCCGCTATTTATACCAGTCTTAGGTAGGAAGTGCACTGTAGAAGAGAGATGCACTGAACACCGATGCTACACTCGTCTGGAGCAACCAGAAAAGTCTGCAGTGGCCGAGCATTGTCTCAGTACAGGCCATTCTATGAATTATCAACATACAAAAATTCTCGCATCGACGAGTTCGTACTGGGACAGTGTTATTAAGGAAGCAGTGGAAATACGTAGCTCGACGAGTCTTGTAAACAGAGACACGGGCTTTCAGCTTAGTACAGCTTGGGATCCAGCACTGGCCATATTGAAGTCACTTCGAGCAGAGAGGAGTACTATTGGTCATAAGACGGACGATGATTCGCCACCAACATAAATATTCTGTTGACAACGGGAGGATAATCAAGGCGCCTACGTGGACGCGCATTTTTGCTTGCGGCTTCCGACAGAGGTCGCTGGGGCGGGCGATGACAGCGCAGAGTAACAGCGGCAGCCTCCGCACTTGCGGCTTCCGACAGAGGTCGCTGGGGCGGCCGATGGCAGCGCAGAGCAGCGGCAGCAGCCTCCGCGCATGCGCCGAAGTCTTTGGTTATTCATCCTGTAGGTGGCGTTACTGTCCTTCCAGCTATCGGTTGATATCGTCGCTATTGGCCATTGAATTTGGCGACTCCACGCATGCGCACTTCCTGCCTAAGACTGGCATAAATAGGGGGCCCTGGTCCTGCCTTAGTAGTGTGTTCGTCACACCTGAAGATGTCGGCCAGTTGCGATGACGAAATATTGTGGAGTTTTCACTATGACATCCGACGTCTCGCCCGAGAACCATATATACAACATGTCCGTCGGGAAAGTCTCAAGCAACACAGGATTAAAATTATATAACAAGTTACCACTATCACTGAAAGACCTACAAGGTGGTGCCTTCAAGAAGCAGCTGCACAAATTGTTAGCTGATAAGTGTATCTATGATGTAAAGGAATTGGAATGTAGTAGAGAGTGAGAGTAACTATGATGTAAAGGAATTGGAATGTAGTACAGAGTAACTATAATGTTAAGGAATTATAATGTAGAGAATAACTCTTTATCCTCATGTAATGTAATCTGAATGCACAGTTTCCCAATTTCATATTCACTATCAAATGTAATGTCAAAACTGTCTATTTCAACAAATGTTGGCTAATGACAAGTAATAAATAAATAAATAAAATAAATAAATAAATATAAGCCTACAAGGCAGAATGCTTGCATAGATAATGTTACATCAAACATTTGCAGAGATGATGTACTTTTAATGTTGTTAAACTTATGTTGTCTGAACATGATGGAATATTCCTAAAAGTAATGGGATCCACAGAAAAACATGTTGAACAAATACAACCTAGACCTGTGAAACAGTTAAAACCACCAAATGTTTTAAATCCCACTCAAAGATTTTTAACAACTGATGAAGACTGACTCACTGAACACAACACTTTTGATTATTTCTTGCACATCGTTACAAGTATATTTAATGAATACCATTCTGTTGCTTCAAGCTGTATCCACAACACTACCACAATTCATATTGTATAACGCTGACATAGATAAGTTTACGTTTTGTATTTGTTTACTAACAGCCACTCAAACAGTTGCAGATGACATGGTGTACGCCGAGAAAAATGGCAACAGAAAACACAGAAAATGTGCTGGAAACAACAACAAGAATCATAAAACCTTGCTGTGACATATAGTAAATATGATATTATTAAATTACTCACAAAAACAATATTTGGAGCCAAGCAGTGCATATGTAATAATCTTTTACAATGTTTTATAAGTATGCCCTTTCTGCATCTTTTAGAATCAAAGAGCCCACTGATGATAACGATCTTTGTCATTGTAACTAGTTTGGGAATAAATAAATAACTAAAGTGTTTGCATCAAGGCAGACCCACAACACCATATTGTTGTTTTTGTATGCAAACACGGACCAATGGAAGAATTTCAAGATAACATTAAGGTGACAGAAATTCATCTCAGAATTACAAATCCTGTGCAACAGTGCCAATAATTTTGAACATTACTGAAATATTAATGAAAGACCAATTAAATGATGCTTTGAGGATAACAACCTACTCAACAAGGCCCAATATGGGTTCCGAAGTGGGCCATCAACAATTAAGGCAGCACATGAAGTTGTATTACCCGTAATACATGGATTTGAAAATAGGCAGCATACCTATGCCACTCTAGTCTATCTCATCAAGGCATTTGACACTGTCTCACGTAGCATTTTGATTAAGAAACTTGAAACATATGGAATAACTAAAACAGAACTAGCATTACTGAAATAATATTTGGCAAATAGAAACCAAATGGTTGTTGTAAATTCAAATAATACATCTGACTTTCTGAAAGTAAAAGATGGTATCCTGCAAGGATTGATGCTGGAAACTTTCTTATTTATAGTCTATCTGAATGACATTCCTAACTTACCACCCTATAAATCTTTGATGTCTGCTGATGACAACTTTTCCCACATCACATAATGATGTGGATGCTGTCAAACGAATGAACAACTCATTGTTGGAAAAGGCAGGTTAGTGGTTCCAGGAAAATGGTCTAACATTAAATAATAGTAAAAGTGAGCATATCCTGTTTTCTTTAGAAATACTAATAATGGATAAAATCACTTGGTACAGTTGTTAAGACATCTAACTTTATGGTCAATTATGCTGGAACACCCACACCAACACGCACTGTTATACACTGGCAAGAGTTTTATACCTCTTAAGGAAACTGAAGGATTGTGCGAGTTCAGATCTCATGCTTATCGCATATTTGTGCAGTGAAAAATGGAACATGCATAAATTATAATAGTGACATAGTGAAGCTAAATGAACATGTATCATGTCTGCGATTAATTGTAGATGTACTAAGGTGGGACACTGCACATTTAGAAAAGGAAAATGCCGAACTGAAAAAGGCGTGTAATATTGTATACAAGCAACTAGTATTGTCAAACCAGGTGCACCCATTCAAGAATTCATTATAAACATAGCAACTGAAAATTATCGTCATATTGTCATCATAGATGGAGCCAATAATGTCTATAAAAACAATCTCCACAGTGCAACATGAAACCTTAAGGCAATACTAAATTCAACAGAAGAGAAATCAGTTTTTGTAGTCAGAATTCCACATATGCATCACCTTTTGGAATGGTCATATGTGAACGTGGAAATCCTAAAAGCAAACAGGAAATACTCAAAGATTTGCAGGGCCTACCAAAATGCATATTTTATAAGTTTGGACTCCTTGCAAAGAGACTGTTACACAAGACATGGCATGCACCTTGTTGAAAATGCGTGAAAGAAGGACAAATTCATTTGTTATATTTATGTTAGAATCTCAGTGATTTATTTTCTTTGGTTCTCACAACGTTTTGCTGTGTGCATTTTCTTTGCAGTCCAGTATCTTTGTATTGTTATTGTACGTATCCATTCTTCCCAGTCTGTATAACTGTGCATCAAATAAACATCCAAGTTCAGTCACATTCGATATATTATTTTTTATCTCAGAAATAAGTAGTTCCAGCAGTTTATGGGCCCAGGAATGCAAGACAGATAATATTTTGTAAAAAGTTGGTATCGGACACGAAATAATAATTTAAATATGATCGTGCCACGTGAGGTTAGTTTTCCGGCCATGAGCAGAGAGAAAAATAACTTAACCTCAAGATGGTATGTGATATCATCTGCATAAACAAGCTCAGAGGTATCAAAAATTGGACTGCCTGGAAGTTTCAAGTGTGCATAGTGTTGAAATCACACAATGCTTTGACTGTTGTCGATGGTTCGTATAATTTGCCTCAAGAAACATTCAATAATGCTGCATACAACAAGTTGGTTTCAGCCTGGACGAAGTGTGAGAAAACAGCTCAACGAATTATTGCCACGTCAGTTGGAGAAGAAACAATGTTGCATATTATGAACTGCAACACATCAAAAGAAATGTGGGACAACCTAGTGTCTGTTTACGAAAAAAAATCTGGAACCAGTGTGTACATGCTACTGCAACAGTGGTATAGCTTGCAAAAGAAACCAACAGATGATATAGTGACTCATATTGCTAGAACTGAAGATCTTGCACATTGTTTGCAGATTGTTGGTGAGCAAATACCAGAGCAAATGGTTGTTACAAAAATTTTGATGACTCTACTAGCAGCATACAAATATTTTATGAGTGCATGGGAATCTGTGTAGGCAAGTGAATGAACACTTAGTAATCTGATCTCCAGACTTGCCATTGAGGAAAATAGAATAAATGTAAGTGATCACAGTGAAAGCGCAGCATAGGCAGCAAACAACAGCTCTCATAAAAAAAGGTGGTAAAAAAACACCACCATTTTGGAAAATCAGGCACTTGTCACTACTGTCATAAGCCAGGGCACTGGATCCGTGACTGCAAAAAGAGAAAAGCCACAATTTCAAACCAGTCCTCACCCAATGGAGAAGCTCCCATTGGAAAAGCAATATTTAGTGCAAGTGATTCAGATACAACTGGAGAAGCATGGTATATGGATTCAGCAGCAACTGACCACACGTCCAATCAATGTTCTTGGTTCACCAACTATGAAGAATTTCCAGAGGCAAGACCTGTTCGAATTGGTGATGGAAAATATAGACCTGCTCTTGGATCTGGAAACATTAATATTCTGGCCTACACTGGTAAGCAATGGAAGGAGAAGCACATTAGCAAGGTTTTGTATGTTCGAGAGTTGACCTACAATCTATTCTCTTTGGGTGCTGCCCTTGATAAAGGTATGACACATCAATCTGACAATAGAATCTGTAAATTTTTAAAGAACAAAAGTGTTGTTGCTGTGGGAGAGAGACATGACAAGCTGTTTAAAATGAAATTTAAGGTTGTAACAAATTGTGAGTATTGTGCAAATGTTGCTGCATGTGAATCTCTTTTTCTGTGGCACAAGAGGATGGCACCTCAGAATATCGTGCAAGTTAAGCAAGTTTTGTCAAGTGGTAACATAAATTTCCAAGATTAGAAGTTTCAGTGTGAAGACTGCATGATTGGTAAAATGTGCAAACTGCCATTTCCATCCAGTAATACAAAATCAAAACAAATAGATAAGCTTGTACATGCAGATTTGCGTGGTAAAATGCAAGAAGACTCTCTGGGTGGTGCAAAATATTTCTTGATGTTGAAAAATGACTATGATCACTGGAGAATCGTGTACTATATCACGAATAAATTGGACACGGCTGAATGTTTAAAGAAATTTTCCAAAGTGAGTGAAAAACAATTGTGCAGAGGCATAAAGACATTAAGAACAGATTATTGATTAGAATTTTGTAATGAAGTGGTTGCCAATTTGATTAAACAGCATGGCATCTTGCATCAGAAAGCAGTGTCGTACAGTCCACAACAGAATGGAATCATTGAAAGGGAAAACAGAACTGTTGGTGAGTTAGCCAGGACTTGTATGCATGCAGGTGGACTGCCAACTGAAATGTGGGCAGAAGCTGTGAATTATGCAGTATTCACACTCAACTGGATTGGAACAAGTAAAGAAAGGGGAGTTGTGCCATGTGAGCTGTGACTAGGGAAGAAACCAAGCTTAAAAATCCTCAGAACTTTTGGTGAAGAAATTTATGTCGGGATGAAAAGGCTAAAAAGGGGTATTTTGTTGGCTATGACCAAAACATGAAAGGTTATCGTGTGTGTTGTTTCCATACCTGCGACAAGTAAAAGTCCACAGAGATGTTACTTTTACAGGGAAACTGTTTAAGGACAACTGCAGCAAACATGAAACATCAACACCAAGAACAGTGAACTTTTTCTTACCTGAAAACAGTTTATCATCTGTAGAAGCCAACCTTGAAACTATTCCTGTGGTGCGGGATTCTACAGAAGCATGTGAAGAAAGAGACAATGATGCGCATTCTGATGATATCAGTGAACGGGAAGCAGTAGCTGATGAAGCTGTTCAGTCTGATAGGAAATATCGATTAAGAGATCGCAGATCATTAAGATTGCCAGCAAGATACGAGAATCACGTACCTGTTTTAGATATTGGTGAACCAGAAACATATGACAAAGCAGTTACGTGTGATGAGGCAGAAAAGTGGAAAAATGCTATGAATGATGGAATTAATTCCTTGGAAGCTAACCAAACCTGGACATTAGTGGATCTACCTGCACATCACCAAGTCATTGATAACCGTTGGGTGTACAAAATCAAGTATTCTAACAGTGATGATGCTCCACATTTCAAGGCTAGATTTGTGGCTAGAGGTTTCAAGCAAGTTGCAGGTATAGTCCAGTGACTAGATTTGACTCAATTCATATAGTATTATCCATTGCAGCATACAGAAACATGTGTCTTGAACAATTTGATGTCCGAAATGCTTTTCTTTATGGAAATTGAGCAGAGAACATTTATATGAATCAACCAAAAGGTTTCTAAGATGGGAATGACTGTGTCTGTGAACTAAATCGAAGCTTGTATGGTATGAAACAAGCTTCCAGGTGCTGGAACCAACATTTCACAACAGTTTTATGCAAGTTTGGACCTCAGCCAACAAATGTAGATCCATGTGTGTTCACCAATCAGGACATAAATAATCCATTAATCTAGGCAGTACATGTGGATGATGGTCTGATAGCTGCTGAAGATCTTTCTACCATTAACCTTTTGCTTGGTGATCTACAAAGAGAATTTGACATTACATTCAGAATATTGGATACATACTTGGGCCTGCAGGTAGAACGCTTAGCAGATGGCTCTATTTTTCTGCATCAAGAGGCTTATGCCATAAAGGTTTTACCCTGCTTCAGGATGGAGGATGCTAACCCTGCAACAGCACCTGCAAACCATCATCATCAGATGTGTGCTGACCTGCATAAAGTGGGACAGAAGAGCATGTCCAATGTTCCATATAGGAAAGCTGTGGGTAGTCCGATGTATTTGTCAATAGGAACATGCCCAGACATCACTTTCGCAGTCAACAGTGCCAGTCAGCATCTCGAGAAACCAATGAAAATACATTGTAGTGCTGTGAAAAGGATCCTGAAATATGTTAAAGGCACTATGGACTATGGGCTTTATTTTCTTTCAAAGCAGGAGAATTACCTTCATGCCTACAGTGATACAGACTATGCTGGTGATGCAGAAACTAGGAGATCCACAACTGGTAAGTTGTTAAAGCTCAGTGAATCCACTATTACTTGGGCCTCAACAAAGCAGAAAGTGGTAGCACTTTCTACAACTGAGGCTGAATACATTGCAGCCAGTCAGACAGTGAGAGAAATTGTTTGGGTGAAAAGTTTGCTCAATGACTTGGCTTTGTTCAGCAAAATAAAAACAACTTTGAACATTGACAGTTTAAGTGCAGTGAAACTTACTGAAAACCCAGAGTTTCATCAAAGAAGTATGCATATTGATGTACGTTATCACTTTGTGCACAATAAGTACAAGGAGAATGAGTTTGTGCTAGAGCATATTCCATCCAAGAACCAGCAGGCTGATTTACAAACCAAGCCATTACCAAAGGTGACACTTCAGATGCAGATGAAGATGAAGATGCTGAAGATCCGAAGCATTCAGGATATTCATGAGAAACTCTTAAAACACTTAATAATGAATTTGAGTCCTCTTTAAGTGGGGGCGGTGAAAATGCGTGAAAGAAGGACAAATTTATTTGTTATATTTATGTTAGAATCTCAGTGATTTATTTTATTTGGTTCTCACAACTTTTTTCTGTGTGTATTTTCTTTGCAGTCCAGTATCTTTGTATTGTTATTGTACATATCCATTGTTCCCAGTATGTTGTCTGTGTAACTGTGCATGAAATAAATATCCAAGTTCATCACATTCGATATATTATTTGTTATCTCAGAAATAAGTAGTTCCAACACACCTTAATAACAGAGGCAAGAAGATTCTGTGCCAAAATATCAGCATGATACTGAAAGCATCTGACAATTAAGAAGTAATTGCTGTTCTTCCGGTTCCTTCCTTGATGCAAGCAGAGCCTGAAGAAATGGTTACTTCTAAAGCAGCAGTAGAGGTGGAAGTAGCAATTGTACATACACACGTAACAAATGCTGCAGCAGCAGTACCTACCACACTTCATCTACAGGATTCAACAGCAGCAGAAGATGAAGCAACATCCACATCTCCACTGTCACCAGATGCCACAACAGTGCCTCCACACACCATAACAGCAGTTCCATCAATTCCTGTAATAGCAGCCTCACCTACAATATCATCACAAGGAGGGAAGAGTAGGCACACAACAGAAGATGTGCTACCACTCCAAGTGAACAATTTTTTAGTAAAAGGTAACAAGAGGCAGAAATCCAAAAGACAAGCCTTGTAAAAGGTTTGAAAACAAATCACCACAGTGTTCAGTGTGTAAGCAAAGAGTGTAGATCTTAAAATATGTTACCTTAACGTTCAAGGACTGAAAGATAATGAACTTATCATAAATGAGTTTGGTCTTGATAACCAATTTGATATTTTTTTTTTTGTCTGAGTGAACACTGGGCTAATGACAATGAACTTGCAGTTACCAACTTTCACAACTTTAGTATAGTAAATAGCTACTGTAGGAAAGAGCACATTAGGGGTGGTGTAGCAATTTATACCAACCAGTCACTCAATTGCACAATAACCAAACTTGACCTAAATTCATTGAGTGATGAACAGCACTTTGAAGTTCCAGGTATATCATTAACAGTCATAAGCTAATAGTAGTTCATAATGGCTCAAGATAGCAGTGTGTGTAGATATCCGCTATTTTACTCTAAAAATAAGTTATGGTGAAGCCATTAAAAATTCACTGTGTACAGTTCAAAAGTGAATTCTTAAAGTATAGTGAACGTATTGCTAGTTTACAATGTGTAATCAGCAGTCTAAGAGTAGAAATCGACAGCCTGAAGTCCGAAAATATGGAGCTGAAGTCGAAGCAAAACATGGAGCCATTGCTCAAGACAGACAGAAGAACAAAAACTCTCACCAGAACATGGATACATTGCCACAAAATGACGCTGATAAATCATCAAAATGGAAGGTAGTACACAACAAGCGTCAAACATTCAGTGCTAAAACGTCGTCTACAACAAATGTTTTGAGGTTCGATAATGTAAACAATTTTTATGTAGGGGAGAGTGGGGCACTCTGAACCATGGGGCACAATGAATC
Organism: Schistocerca nitens; assembly: GCF_023898315.1. Classification (NCBI taxonomy): domain Eukaryota; kingdom Metazoa; phylum Arthropoda; class Insecta; order Orthoptera; family Acrididae; genus Schistocerca; species Schistocerca nitens. The sequence goes on from NC_064622.1 coordinate 42,331,197, forward strand.
AGGTACCATAATTTCAGTATAAAGTGGTAAATTATTTTTTCCTCTGTGCATATGTTGTCAGTACTGCTCCACTGACTGCCATTTGTTTTCTGCAGGATCTACTTCCCGCCATTAGTGTTATATTGGTGATATGTTAGTTTCGCGACAGTGAAGTAATTTTTGGAGACATAGATAGATTGAATTTTGTTCAATCCTTTGTCACGAAATTTTAGAGAAAGTAAGTCATTGTAACAATACAATACTGTATTTTAATGATACAGATCTTCAAATATTAACAATGTTCATACATAACCTCACATGAGCTTTGTTTGAAACATGTACTGTTGGGGCACATTGAACCAAGCTCTCCTGGGGCACAATGAGCCATGGTTCATTGTATCCCAGGGTAGTCCATTGTGCCCCACGAATCTTTCAATTGTCCAATACAAGCACTCTGTACTTTGTTTCCTCAGCATGGGTAAAAACATATGTGTAGGTATTTAAGGCTTTTAAATTACAGACATTCAGCAGTCCTGTTTTATATTATCAGATTTGAAGATCGTTCATTCATACCGCAGGAAGACGGACAGAGGTAAAACTGACCATGATGTTATGTAAGAAGCTGCACAGGATGTTCTTAATAAGGGCATGGCAGTTCGCCAAGCAGTTAAATCTCATTCAATACCTTACCCTACTCTTCGACAATATGTTCAAAACATTAAATGTGGTTCCAGTGAAAGATTGACACTAAACTATGACAATCGTAAGGTATTTTCTGTGGAGCAGGAGAAAGAATTAGTGGAGTATTTGTTGCATTCTTCTAGAATATGCTTTGGTGTTGACACTAAAACATGCAGGCACTTAGCAAGTGAGCTGGCTTTGAAAAATGGTCCGAAATGTCCTGAGAACTGGATGGAGGGAATGACTGGTGTAGACTGGTTCTATGGGTTCATGAAACGATATCCCAGTTTAAGTATCCGAACCCCAGAGGGCTGCAGCTTATCCAGAGCAACGTCCTTTAGTCGGTATACTGTTTCGAATTCCTTCAAAAACTTGAAAGACCTTTACCGGAGATACCCTACTTTCGCTGATGGTACAAGGGTTTTCAATCTGGATGAAACCAGTACCTCAGCTGTACCAGATAGGCTTCCAAAGGTAGTGGCGCAAAAGGGAAGTAAACAGATTTCTCAAGCTAGTAGTGGAGAACGTGGTGTCTTAGTGACCGCCTGTTGCATAAGCAGTGCAGGTGGTACTTTCCTGCCCCCAGCAATTTCCTTGAGTACATTTTAAACAACATATGATAAGTAATGCAACAACAGGCACCCTGGGGTTAGCAACAAATACTGGCTGGATGAATAGCGAAATTTTGTGGATGTCGTGAAACATTTCATCCACAAATCCATTAGTAGCAAAGACAATTCTGCGCTTCTGATTTTAGACAATCATGAAAGATTAGATTAGATTAGATTTACTTTCATTCCAATTGATCCGTAGTGAGGAGGTCCTCCAGGATGTGGAACATGTCAGAAAAACAACAATACATGACAAATATTTACAACTAAAACAAATAAGCTAATGTACCATTCCACAGGTCCCAAGTGGAATGATCGTCATTTTTTAATGAACACTAAGAGTCATTTTACAAATACTAATGCACTGAATTTAAAATAAAAAAGTTTTTTATTTATTTATAAGGTAATACAACTACTGTAATACTTATTTACAATGAACACATTACTGCACTGAAATGGTGCAGAAGTTAGATTATACTAACACACACACACACAAATTTTCAATGAACACATTACTGCACTGAAATTGTGCAGAAGTTATGTTGTACTTATATACAAATCAGTTGGTTTTACTAAGAAATTCATCAATGGAGTAGAAGGAGTTGGCCACCAATAAATCCTTTAGGCTTCTCTTAAACTGAATTTCATTGATTGTTAAGCTTTTTATGGCTGCTGGCAAGTTATTGAAAATGTGTGTTCCTGAATAATGCACACCTTTTTGTACAAGACTAAGTGACTTTAAATCCTTGTGAAGATTATTCTTATTTCTAGTATTGATTCCATGAATTGAGCTGTTGGTTTGAAAAAGTGATATATTTTTAATGACAAATTTCATTAAGGAATAAATATATTGGGAAGCAGTAGTTAGTATCCCTAGTTCCCTAAACAGGCTTCTGCAGGATGTTCTTGAGTTCACACCACATATAACTCTCACTGCACGTTTTTGTGCCCGGAAAACTTTAGCTTGGCTTGATGAATTACCCCAAAAAATAATCCCATATGACATTATGGAATGAAAGTAAGCATAGTATGCCAGCTTTTTCATTTTTATATCCCCTATGTCTGACAAAATTCGCATTGCAAACAGAGATTTGTTAAGACGCTTCAGAAGTTCTGTGGTGTGCTCCTCCCAGTTGAATTTATTATCAAGCTGTAATCCCAAGAATTTAACACTGTCCACTTCTTCTATCTTCCTGTCATCGTATGTTAGACATATACTCTTGGGACACCCCTTACAAGTTCTGAACTGCATGTAGTGTGTTTTTTCAAAGTTTAGTGACAAAGAATTGGCTAGGAACCAGTGATTAATGTCCACAAATATTTTATTGGCTGATCTTTCTAACACTACATTTGACTTGCTATTTATTGCAATGTTTGTATCATCGGCAAACAAAACAAACTTGGCATCTGGTAATGTTACTGATGAAAGGTCATTGATATACACAAGAAAAAGTAAGGGCCCCAAAATGGAACCTTGTGGGACCCCACATGTAATTAGTTCCCAGTTGGATGAGGCCTGATAGCTTGATACATGTCTCTTTCCTAATAACACCCTTTGTTTCCTGCCAGAGATATAAGATTTGAATCATTTTGCAGCATTTCCTGTTATACTATAATATTCTAGTTTACTTAAAAGGATATTGTGATTTACACAGTCAAATGCCTTTGACAGATCACAAAATATACCAGTTGCCTGCAATTTTTTGTCTAATGAATTAAGCACATTTTCACTGTAAGTGTAGATAGCCTTCTCAATATCAGAACCTTTTAGAAATCCAAACTGTGACTTTGACAGTATGTTATTTGAGATAAGATGGTTATAAAGACGACTGTACATTACTTTTTCGAAAATTTTTGAGAATGCTGGCAACAGTGAAATTGGACGGAAATTTGATGCTATTTCTTTATCTCCCTTCTTAAACAGTGGCTTAACTTCAGCATATTTCAGCCATTCAGGAAATATTCCACTAATAAACGACTGGTTACACAGATAGCTTAATATGTTACTTAGCTCAGAATCAGATTCTTTAATTAACTTTGTTGATATTTCATCATACCCACTAGATGTTTTTGATTTTAAAGATTTTATGATGGACATTATTTCTGTTGGGGTAGTGAGGGTCAAATTCATATTAAGGAAGTTACTTGAAATGTCTGGTCTAAGGTAATCCATAGCAGCATTTACCGAACCTGACAACCCCATCTTTTCAGTAACAGTTATAAAATGTTTGTTAAAAAGTTCTGCAACACTATACACATCTGTCACCAATGTATCATTTACTCTTAATGCTATTTGTTCCTCTTCATGTCTGGTTCTACCGGTCTCCTCCTTCACTATATCCCATATTGTCTTTATTTTGTTATCTGATATGACTATCTTTTCCTTGTAATATATTTGCTTTGACATCCGTATTACAGTCTTTAATATTTTGCAGTATTTCTTATAATGTGCTATAGCATCAACATTGGAAATGTTTCGGAGTGACAGATACAGTTTTCTTTTTGTTTTACAAGATACCCCTATTCCTCGAGTAATCCATGGCTTCTTTGTAGACTTTGCTCTAACCTTGGTAAGTTTTGGGGGAAAGCAGTGTTCGAATAAGGTAAGCACTTTATTAGCAAAAATGTTATATTTTTCATTCATGCCATGAACGCTGTAAACATCAGTCCAGTGAATGTCTCTGAGGAGTGTCCTAAAATAATCAATTTTTGGCTTACTGATTACCCTTTTGAGCTCAGATTTAACAGATTTTATATCCTGTTCAGTATTAACATTTAACAGAAGGAACTGCATGTCATGGTCTGAGAGGCCATTGACTATTGGTTTTGTAATATAATTTTGTTCATTGGACTTTTCTATAAAGATATTATCAATGGCTGTTTGTGAGCAAGTGGCTATCCTAGTGGGGAACTTTACTGTGGGAATTAAGTTGAATGATAGTGTTACTAACTCAAACAAGTTCTTATTGGGAGAGTCTTTAAGGAAATCTACATTGAAATCACCAGCAACCACTATTTCTTTGTTTTTGGTTGTTAAATGGGCCAGTACAGCTTCAAGGTGGTTGACAAACAGATTAAAGTTACCTGCAGGTGCTCGATATACACTTAATATTATGAAGGATTTTTTGTGAAATTCTAATTCTATTGCACATGCTTCCATATGCTATTCTAGGCAAAATTTATGAATGTCTATGTTCTTAAATTTATGACAGTTCCTGATGAATGTGGCAACTCCTCCTTTCTCCATTTCTGATCTACAAAAGTGAGATGCTAACCTAAACCCTGTAACACTTAAAAGTTCTATACCAGTGGTCACATGATGTTCAGAGAGGCAGATTATGTCAGCTGGGTTTGAAGACTCTAATTCATCTATGCAGATAGTTAATTCATTAACTTTATTTCTCAGTCCTCGAATATTTTGATGCAATAAAGATAGCTGACATTTCTCATTGACTGAGTTAAAATTGGGTGGAGTTAAAATATCTGCTGACAGTTGAAAATTCTTAACCAATGGCTGTTTATGCTGATGTAATAAGCTGGAATTATGTTTTTTGATTTCTTTCTCAAACTGAAGATTTGTCTCAGATCTAATCTCTCTTAAAATTTGCTTTCTTTCTGTCCTCTCTACCCTAAAAAAGGGTCTTTTCTGAATCCTATAACCACTGGTATTTTACCACTCATGACAGTGCCTCCCCCCTTTAACTTTCCTGCTATTTCCCCAGCCAATTTACCCTTCCCCTTCCTGTTGAGGTGAAGGCCATGCCTAGTATAATCCCACCTACTGAGAGAATCAACAGGAACCACACCAATGTGTGACCCCGCACCCGACATGAGCAGCCGTTCCAGCTCCAAATTAACTCTCTTGACAGAAGAGTTCAAATGAGGTCGGTCATGGCGCCCAAGAACAGATACAAACTCAACACTAGTATGCTTCGATGCTGATGCAATCTGTCGGTTGAGATAATAGATGTAGCAAAAGCCAATGGGGTGGTTATGCTAACTATAACTCCACATACCTCAAAACAAACTACAGCCTCTAGTTGTGAGAGTGTTCGCTTCATTCAAGGGAAATTATTACTCAGCATTAAATTCAAAACTCCTACACAGGAAAGGCATTCCTCTCACTATTTATGACGTAGCTGCATGTATCAAAATTGCTCATGACAGATCAATGACACCCACTAACATATGTTCGGCTTTCGAGAAATGTGGAATATTTCCATTTGATGAAGACATCTTCACTGATGAAGACTTTATGGTCAGCGAAGTAACAGACAGGGTCATGGAGGCAAACAGAACAACTTCAGACGTTAATTCTCTCCATCATATCAAGGACGCACAATCTGCAGGACAAGCCTCAGTTGATGTCAGCCAGTCACAAGATCTGCAGCAAGCAGGACCATTTTCAGTGCTGAACACCCAAACAGCTTTTCCTAATGGAGTTTCTCCTGAAATAATTCGACGAGAACAGAAAGAACAGAAAGAAGAGCAATAAACGTAAGAGAGGGCGAAGTTTAATTGGAAGTGATACACTGGAGAAAGATTTGTTGCAAACCACAAAACATCCCAATAAAAAGGTCAACCAGACGCTTTATGAGCAGGAATCAGATGATGACATTGGTGAGGTGCATTATGAAGAGAGCAATGCCAATGTGGATGTGTTTGAGTACAACTGTGAAGACCTGGACAAATTACCAGAAACAGATGATTTCGTTTTGACCAAAACACCAGTTCACTATGTGAGGAAGATTTTGAAACAGAAGGATGACGCAGGAGACTATCAGTTATCATTTTTGAGAAAAAGTGAAAAAATGGGAGGGAAGTTTCATTTTCCTCAGGTAAAGGCTGAAGCTTTTGTTCCAGCTTGCAACATACTTTACGTGCTCCCACGACCTACTACTGATGGTGTGACAAAGAGACAAAAATCATATTTCAAATTTGGAATCATCTTCGAGTCCATTGATGTTTGGTAATTCCAAAATAAGTTACACGATTGTGTGCCTATGGATTTAATTATATGATTCACACGTCGAATATATGTAAACATTATGTTTAAAGCACATTTACACTTACTTTGTACGCTAAATAGGTTTTTTCAATGAACCTGTCTGAAGTAGTTCATTGTACCCCACATGTGGGACACAATGAACCATTTACCAAATTTTCTTCAAAGGCGTGCAGCTAAAAGGCAATTAATGACAATGCAATCATATAATGCCATTTGATACTTGTGTGATTAAACTGTAACACCTGTAAATCACAACTCTGTAATAAAATTATTGGATGAGTAACACGGAGAAATATTTTTCATGGTTCAATGTGCCCCACTCTCCCCTACTTAGTTCTAGTCATAGTCTCACAGAAAGTGAAAACAATCGTAAGAAGAGTGTAGAATGAAGGCTTTCACGACCGGGTGACATGGCTGTTGATATACTTTCGGGGATGTGAGGTCGTGGTCCAAGAACTTTTCTGCTCCTTACATTTCATTCAGGACTGCGCTGGACTTCCTCAGAGGCGCTGCTCCGCTGAGTCTTGCCGACTGACTGGTCGGGTGTCTGAGAGCGACTTGTATATTGTGAGAAAGGGGGGCGTAGTTCAGATGACACGTGATGAGCAATGATAATCCATAGCAAAGATAAGGTTGACTATCGATTACCACCTTGTCAAAGATAAAAATTGTTAGCAATTTTGTAGAGCCACTGTCCATATATCGCTAAGTTTCATAGCCTCCTCTTTCCTATTAAAATTATCATGATGTTTACAAATTTCAATAGCTTCTCTATATAGCCGTGGATTGTAATTTAACGTTGTAGATAAAACTTCGGTATCCGAAAACTTCACTTGGTGGTTGCCTGGTTGAAGAGCATGTTCCGCTACAGCTGATTTTTCTATTTTTCCAAGTCGACAAAGACTTTTATGCTCTTTCAGTCGCGTGTTTACGCTTCTTTTGGTAGTACCAATATAAACTTTACCACAGGTACATGGAATTTTATACACACCACATGTCGACAGGGGAGGGCGTTTATCCTTCACAGATCGTAGTACTTGACTTATTTTCTTTGTTGGTTTAAAGACCGGTTTTATGTCATGTTTCCGTAAAATCTTACCGATCCGATCTGTTACTTTTTTAATAAAAGGGAGAACTACTGTATTTTTCTGTCATTGTGGTTCATTCTTATCTTTTGGTCTTTTGTTCCTTGGATGTAAAATTCTATTTATCTCTTTTCTTGAGTAGCCGTTTTTTTCTAAAGCCTGCTTCAGATGTTTCACTTCAGCATCCAAATGTTCAGGTGTACATATCCCTTCCGCTCGATCGACAAGACTTTTTATGACACCCCTTTTTTTTTGTGGATGATGATTAGAATTTTTATGTAAATATCTGTCCGTATGTGTTGCCTTCCGAAAAACTTTATATTCCAAGCTTCTATCGAACCGTCTCATAACTAAGACATCCAAGAAAGATATTCTGTTACCCTTTTCTATTTCCATGGTAAACTGTATTTTTGGGTGAATTTCATTTAGATAATCAAAGAAATCGTCCAAGGCCTTTCTGCCATGGGACCAAACCACAAATGTGTCATCTACATATCGATACCAACGAGATGGTTTGTTATTAGCTTTGTCTAGGGCTGATTGTTCAAATTTCTCCATGTAAAGATTGGCAATCGCAGGGCCTAATGGATTACCCATTGCTACTCCATCAAGTTGCTCATAATATTCATTATCCCACTGGAAATGACTTGATGTAAGACAATGTCTGAAAAGAACAGTCAAATCTTCTGGAAAAATATCCGCTATGAAAATCATAACTTCGTTAACAGGAATCATTGTGAATAAGGACACAATGTCAAAACTTACAAGAATATCTTCAGGGGCCAGAGTTAGTCCCTCTAGTTTTTCAATAAAATGACGCGAGTCTTTTATATATGAGTCAGTTTCTCCAATGAATGGTTGTAAACAAGTTGTTAAATATCTTGCTATTTCATAAGTGGGAGAATTGATGGCACTGACTATGGGTCTTAAAGGAAAATCTATTTTATGAATTTTAGGTACACCATACAATCGAGGATACATAGCTTCACTTTTCAACAAAGTTCTTTTATCTTCATTTCGGACAGAGGTAGATGACTTAATCAAATTATTTGTTTTCCTAAGTACACTGGCTGTAGGATCCCTCGCAAGTTTTTTATACTGTCCTGACGTTAAAAGGTTCAAAATTTTCCTTCGGTAATCTTCTGTATTCATAACAACAGTAGTGTTCCCTTTATCTGCAGGAAGAACCACTATTTCTTCATGTGCATTCAAATCCATAAGAGCCTTCCTCTCACCTTTTGTTAAATTACTTTCTAGAGGTCTGCTGTGGCTTAAAACTCTAGTGGTTTCAATTCGAATTGCATTCACAGTTGCCTTAGGGATATTTCGTATACCTCCTTCTATATTCGCAATAATATCTTCAAGTGGTACTTTCACAGGTGTTCATTCTACAATCAGAAGACTCTACGGGGAGGATTTCTCAAAATCAGTTAGACGCATGGAATTTTTACGTAAGAAGAGAGCACATTTAATTTGTACTTTAACTTTTTTGTTACGTTGTAGAGACTCGTCTTCTATACCGAACTTTTTAAAGCTGAAGATGATGTTCCGGACAGCTCGTGTACATCGGATTAATGATTATACAGAAAGAGCATTACTTCGAGAAAGGATACGTTACACAAGATGAGAAATGGATTCTGTTGACTGTGAGTTACTGAAGCTTCATTTATTCTTAGCCTGTAAGATACAGATAGACCTGTGGAATAAAATTGATTATCTTACGTTTACAACTATGGAAGCTATGATAGAAATGACTACTAGTAGACATAAGAAAAAGTTCGGAAAGTTACAAGCTAATGTAACAACTACAAGTAATACGATGATGACTGATACTGTTATAAACAAGTCAAAGAAAGTGTTATCTCAAGACGAGATTTCTGTCCTTGCAAAAGGAGGAAATTACGCTATAACACCTGTGAAAGTACCACTTGAAGATATTATCGCGAATATAGAAGCAGGTATACGAAATATCCCTAAGGCAACCGCGAATGCAATTCGAATTGAAACTACTAGAGTTTTAAGCCACAGCAGACCTCTAGAAAGTAATTTAACAAAAGGTGAGAGGAAGGCTCTTATGGATTTGAATGCACATGAAGAAATAGTGGTTCTTCCTGCAGATAAAGGGAACACTACTGTTGTTATGAATACAGAAGATTACCGAAGGAAAATTTTGAACCTTTTAACGTCAGGACAGTATAAAAAACTTGCGAGGGATCCTACAGCCAGTGTACTTAGGAAAACAAATAATTTGATTAAGTCATCTACCTCTGTCCGAAATGAAGATAAAAGAACTTTGTTGAAAAGTGAAGCTATGTATCCTCGATTGTATGGTGTACCTAAAATTCATAAAATAGATTTTCCTTTAAGACCCATAGTCAGTGCCATCAATTCTCCCACTTATGAAATAGCAAGATATTTAACAACTTGTTTACAACCATTCATTGGAGAAACTGACTCATATATAAAAGACTCGCGTCATTTTATTGAAAAACTAGAGGGACTAACTTTGGCCCCTGAAGATATTCTTGTAAGTTTTGACATTGTGTCCTTATTCACAATGATTCCTGTTAACGAAGTTATGATTTTCATAGCGGATATTTTTCCAGAAGATTTGACTGTTCTTTTCAGACATTGTCTTACATCAAGTCATTTCCAGTGGGATAATGAATATTATGAGCAACTTGATGGAGTAGCAATGGGTAATCCATTAGGCCCTGCGATTGCCAATCTTTACATGGAGAAATTTGAACAATCAGCCCTAGACAAAGCTAATAACAAACCATCTCGTTGGTATCGATATGTAGATGACACATTTGTGGTTTGGTCCCATGGCAGAAAGGCCTTGGACGATTTCTTTGATTATCTAAATGAAATTCACCCAAAAATACAGTTTACCATGGAAATAGAAAAGGGTAACAGAATATCTTTCTTGGATGTCTTAGTTATGAGACGGTCCGATAGAAGCTTGGAATATAAAGTTTCTTGGAAGGCAACACATACGGACAGATATTTACATAAAAATTCTAATCATCATCCACAAAAAAAAAGGGGTGTCATAAAAAGTCTTGTCGATCGAGCAGAACGGATATGTACACCTGAACATTTGGATGCTGAAGTGAAACATCTGAAGCAGGCTTTAGAAAAAAACGGCTACTCAAGAAAAGAGATAAATAGAATTTTGCATCCAAGGAACAAAAGACCAAAAGATAAGAATGAACCACAACGACAGAAAAATACAGTAGTTCTCCCTTTTATTAAAAAAGTAACAGATCGGATCGGTAAGATTTTACGGAAACATGACATAAAACCGGTCTTTAAACCAACAAAGAAAATAAGTCAAGTACTACGATCTGTGAAGGATAAACGCCCTCCCCTGTTGACATGTGGTGTGTATAAAATTCCATGTACCTGTGGTAAAGTTTATATTGGTACTACCAAAAGAAGCGTAAACACGCGACTGAAAGAGCATAAAAGTCTTTGTCGACTTGGAAAAATAGAAAAATCAGCTGTAGCGGAACATGCTCTTCAACCAGGCAACCACCAAGTGAAGTTTTCGGATACCGAAGTTTTATCTACAACGTTAAATTACAATCCACGGCTATATAGAGAAGCTATTGAAATTTATAAACATCACGATAATTTTAATAGGAAAGAGGAGGCTATGAAACTTAGCGATATATGGACAGTGGCTCTACAAAATTGCTAACAATTTTTATCTTTGACAAGGTGGTAATCGATAGTCAACCTTATCTTTGCTATGGATTATCATTGCTCATCACGTGTCACCTGAACCACGCCCCCCCCCTTTCTCACAATATATAAGTCGCTCTCAGACACCCGACCAGTCAGTTGGCAAGACTCAGCAGAACAGCGCCTCTGAGAAAGTCCAGCGCAGTCCTGAACGAAACGTAAGGAGCAGAAAAATTCTTGGACCACGACCTCACATCCCGGAAAGTATATCAACAGCCGTAAGAAGAGTGTACCGGTAAACTATCGGAAAAAAGTTAGGTTTGATCTTCCAAAGCCACAATGTTCAGTTAATAGCAGTGAAAGAGGCAGTGGCATGGTCCAGTCTGTTGTGAGTGAAACATCAACAAATCGTCTTCAGGTTTTCGTTCCTAGTCATGGTAGAGGCATGGCTGATATAGTGAAAAGCAGTTTTAATGGTGCTGATGTTTGTGGAATCGTGAAACCAGGTGCTAAACTTCAAGAAGTTGTAACGGGGTGTGATCCTGAAAAAGTAAAAAACGAGTGTGTGATATTAATAGGTGTCTCAAACAATGTTGCCTGCAACAAAGGGAATGATGTCATACAGTCGCTCAGGAAGAAAATATCGGCACTTCATCAGTCTAAGGTATTTGTTGCGAACATTCCAAAGAGACATGACTTAATCCCACAGTCCTGTGTAAATGGGGCAATCTCACAAATGAACCCTAAGTTAGCAAGGTTGTGTAAGCATTTTAACAATACTTGTGTTGTAGATATAAGCAGTTTTGGACGAGTATTATTTACAAGACATGGTATGCATCTGAACAGATCAGGAAAAAAAGCATTAGGTACCTTTTAAAAACAAAAATATTGGAAGAAGTCCACAAATGTACCCCAAAGTTGGAACCAATCGCAATTAAATGGCTCCAGCCATCAAGTCAGACTCAATTTCAAACTCAAATATTTCAGGAAATTGTTAGTAATGAACATAATGCTTCTGTAGCTTCAGATAATTTTTTAGGCAAAAGTTTACATCTTCATCTAATTCCAAAGCAATGACAATTTTACACCAAAATATGGGAGGACTTGGTAATAAAGTAATGACATTACTGTTCTGTTAGGGGAACCACAAGGAATAAAAGATACTGATATATTATGTTTTAGTGAACATCATGTGAAAGTTATTGAAAGGTTGCAGCTAAGTGGTTACTGTCAGGCAGCGCATTACTCTAAAACCATCATGGAAAAAGGTGGAGTGGTAATTTATGTAAAGATCAACATATCTTACAATGCATTAGATTTAAAGAGCCACTGTATAGAACAACAAATTGAAGTATGTGGCGTTGATATTACTGTAAATGACTTCACGGTTCTAGTGTTAGCACTGTATAGATCTCCCTCAGGGAATTTGAATGTATTTCTTAAGCACTTAGTTTCTTTATTATCCAAACTGTACTCAAAGCCCAAGAACTTGATAATTACTGGTGACTTTAATGTTGATTTCCTAAATGAGAGCAATAGTAAAGCTGATTTAGTACATTTAATGGAGTATTATAATCTGATGGCAATAGTAGATTTCCCAACTAGGGTTACTGATAACAGTAAAAGTTTGATAGATAATATATTTATAGATAAGTCTAAATGCAATGAGATCACTGTACATCCAATCCTTGGCCTTTCTCATCATGGTGGTCAATTGCTTAGGCTCAATTACATCAGTGTATGCAACAGTCCTGAGCATTCTTGGAAATCTTTTAGGATAATAAATGAAGAGGGCCTTAAAAAATTCAATGACAGCCTAAAAGCGATAGATTGGAGCCCAGTTTATAGGGAAACAGATGTAAACAAAAAGTACAATTTATTTTTAAATGAATTCATGTCTTTATTTGAATCCATTTTTCCCAAAACAGTAGTTACAAATAGTCATATAGGCAATGCCAAGAAGTCTTGGATCACTACAGGGATAATAACATCTTGTAGAACAAGGACGATGTTATACAATTCCCTCAGGACTTGTAATTATCCAAAGAAATGACAACACTCCAAACTTTACTGTAGCACTCTCAAGAAGGATATAAATAAATCTGAAAGTATGTGCATAAAATCAGAAATTGAAAGCTTAGAAAATAAAATTAAAACTATATGGAATGTAATAAAGAGAGAACTGGCAGGAAAACAGGGAACATGTCTCAGGTAGAGATTAAAACAGGGGACAGTATCGTAAAGAAGCCTGAGTTGGTTGCAGAAATATTTAATAACCACTTTTTGAGAGCAGCAGAGAAGACAGGCTGTAATGGTTCTATGGAAGAATCACTGTCCCTCCTACAGAAAACTATTAGCAACAGAATCCCACAGTTATCTTTACCTCCAGTTATTGTTAAGTGAAGTCATAAGAGTAATTAGACCATTAAAAAATAAAACTTCTGCTGGTGTGGACAATATTTCTAGTAAAATACTGAAACACTGTTATAAATTTAACTATCGCCCAATATCCCTATTAACTACATTCTCGAAAATTCTTGAAAAACTCATGCACAGGAGGATTGTAGATCATCTCAACTTCCACAGTATCTTAAGCAAAAATCAGTTTGGTTTTCGTGCTGGTCTTTGTACTGAACAGGCAGTATTCTCTTTTAGCAACCAAGTTTTGGAAGCCATTAACAAAAAAATGTCTCCAGTGGGTATTTTTTGTGATCTTACAAAAGCTTTTGCCTGTGTAAACCACCAAATTCTTTTGAAAAAGGCAGAATACTGTGGTTTAGGTGGGACTGTTGGCTTGTGGCTACAATCACATCTAAAGGATCGTAAGCAAACTGTAATGTTAAATGGTTCTTCTGGAGAACCTGCCTCGTCTGAGTGGGACACGATACCATGTGGTGTGCCTCAAGGCTCCGTTTTAGGCCCACTACTATTCCTCATCTTCATTAATGATCTTCCTCTTTGTTCTGAGACAAACAGCAAATTTACCCTGTTCGCTGATGATACCACAATTCTAATTGATGATTTGATAGATCACAATCTTGAACAAACTACAAATACTGTTTTTAATGACATCTTAAATTGGTTCTCCTCAAATGGTCTCTCACTCAATTCAAATAAAACTCATTATATGAGGTTCCATACATCACAAAGTAATCTCGATGAAATTAATATAAAATGTAGAGAACAACCAATACAGAAAGTTGAAGATACAAAATTCCTGGGTGCTTATATAGACAGCAAATGTAATTGGTCAGTTCACATTCTTCATCTATGTAAAAAAGCTTAGCTCGGAAACATTTGCATTATGGGTAATTTCTTCAGTGGTTGAAGTTGACGCCATTAAGGTTGCCTGCTTTGGCTACTTCCACTCATTAATGTCATATGCTATCATATTCTAGGGGAACCAACCACTTGCAAAAAAAGTTTTCACCGTAAAAAAAAAAGCAATCAGAATAATGTGTGGGGTCCATCAAAGAAACTCTTGCAGGCACTTGTTTCGAAAGATGGGTATCCTAACAACTGCCTCACAGTAAATTTTTTCCTTGCTGACCTTTGTGTGCAAAAATTATTCTATCTGCCAAGACAATAGTAAATTCCATGGCTTTATACCAGAAACAAAAACAATATACATGTTGAAATGAAATGTCTCACTCTGGTACAAAATGGAGTTTACTACTCCAGCATTAAGCTGGTCAGTGCTCTCCCACTGCATATCAAATGTGTTCATACAGAACTGCCAAAATTTAAACAAGTTCTTAAAGATTACCTGACAGAGAAATCTTTTTATACTGTGGATAAATATTTGAAAGAAAATGTATACCATCACTAAACTTATTGTGTCTAGAACTAGTTCAATTGATTTTATTGAGCATTTGAGCATTATCACACTTTTTGTAACAACAGATTGGCTGTACCTGTATTTACTCTTGTAGGTCTAATATCTGATTTAACTTTGTACTATTATTTATAACCTTTATTTGAAACTCCTTTTTCTGTTAAATGGTTGTTATGTTATCTAGCTGACATTGTATCTAGTACTGTATTTATAGTATGTCTTACTTAAACTATGTACAATTTGGCATTGAATTACCCTTGTATTTATTGTAAGATTAAATAGAAACCTGTACAATTTGACACGTTCCATATCCTTTCGATTGACTCACTAACTGGATCTACGGAACATGAAATAAATAAATAGTAGTATCCATGTGCAGATCACGAAAGGGAAGCATTACCATATTTTTAGAAAAAATGGACAAGCTACTGAGTGAATTAAGTAATATTAAATGGCTACAATATGATATTGCAATAGGAGGTGATTTGAATGCTGATTTTGATGTTACTAAATGTAAGGGTAGTGTTGCAGAAATGGAAAACTTACTAAGACAATACAATTTACATCATGTCAACAACAGCCCCACAAGAAACTGTGGCGATGTTCACAGAAGTAGTTAAACATCGACCGTCACCAGCTACGAAGGTTTGATTTCTCTTTGCCATGTTCTTTGGAGCGTCAAGCAGAGACCCACGTCTTGGCGCCCTTTTCTTTGTCTTTGTGCTGTATACATTGTGCCATCAAGTACAATAAATCAGTGTTTTTAGTAATGGGTGAATTATTCGGTATTATAGTACCTACTTATACCCCATATTGTTGACCTCGAGTTTGTCATTCCATTGTTTCGCACGAGTTAAGTGTTCAGGACTACCGTGTCGTGGAAAACGCTACTTACATCCATCAACTCAACCACATCATGGAGACCATGACCATGGGCAACACACACCCGGAGTTCAGTGTCGACCAACACACACCCGGAGTTCAGTGTCGACCAGCACAATGAAGAAAGCGTGTTTAACCCACTGGATTTCCAACACCCTGCTACGGTGAAATCAGCTCATGCTACATCGCCGGAACCTCCTTCCACGCCACTTCGAGTACATAACCTAGAGAACAATCCGAGTGACTCTGGTTTTGTGACATCATGCTTCCCCCACGTTACGCCGAAATATGAATCCCACCAGCAGAACAGCCCCTTCGCATCTCCTACATCTACAGCAGTCCAATGAAACATTAATTACAGTGTGCAAGCAGACAGCGTTAATTCCTGTTTCTGTCCCGTATAGACTTCAACAGTATCCTTCCGCGAACGTGGCACAGCAACAAGTTGCACAGTTCACGAACGCCCCTGTCAACTGGTCAGGCAGTTACTCTAATAATGCGAGTGCTACCATACCTTCGCCAGTGAACGTACCTGAGGAATTTTTCGTGCCAGTTCATGGAACCTCTTTTTATATGCGCCATGTGAACATTGTAAACAACGAACCGTGGTCACGTAGGTCGCACTGCTCCAGTAGAGCACAGTGAACTATTCCACCAGGGGACCAAGTAATGTCAATTGTGAACACTGGCCTAATGCTCAGCCATGTACCACAACACGTGTTGTGCCAGCCGCATCGGTTCACTGCTTCGTTGCGCCGAGCTACCCTACCACCGAACCGCCCGTTTTTACCTTGCCACCGAGCACGCCGGCTGAGCCGCAGAGACTTGAAGTCACAGCAACCCTCCAGCATGGGACCTGACATCTGCACGCACACCTAACCTATCGGCCGCTTCCAAACTGCCACCACCCGAGAGGCTACCGAAACTACCAGCGTTCACACTAGAGCACCCCAAATTCTGGTTCGCTCTCGCAGAACAAACTTTTCAATACTATTCGCTCAATGATGACTCAAGATTCATCTGTCTGCTGACCAACCTCCACGACCGTGTAGACCTGATCCATGATTTAGTAAGCGTACCCCCACAGGTAGACAAATACACAACTGCCAAGGAGATAATATTGGAACGCGTCACCCAGACGTCAACAGAAAAGGTTCAGAACCTCATCTACAAGGAGCACCTTGGTGACAAAACTCCGTCACAGCTGTGGCGATGCTTACGACTCCTCGTGAACAAACGGGCCCTGCCCAATGACACACTCATGTCAATATGGATTGGGAAACTGCCTCTCTATGTCCAAACTGCCATCGTCAGCTATGAAGATAAATCAACTGACGAACGCACCCGCGCCGCTGACCGAGCGCACTCCGCTCTCCAGCACGAACTCCACGCAGAGCAAGCCCACGCCCCCCCCCCCCCCCCCCCGCGCTGCAACCTCCCCCCCCCCCCCAGCGGCACACCGCAGACGACACCACAACTTAGATGCCGGGCACAACTCACCGGGCCAGCCGAACCAGCTACAAGCCGCACAAACAGCAGCGACTACACCACCTCCGCCCCTTCCCCCTAGCCTCAACACTTCCGATGATCCAGAGCCCCAATAACACCCATAACACTACCCATTCTGCTACTAGCATACCAAGTTCGGATCGAGCGCTACAAGATGCAGCCCTCCTTGCTACCACCCAAACGTACCGCGCAGGTCAGTCTAGGCGCTGCCACCTGCACCGAAAAAGCCAGGCGCCAACCGTCCCTCCACTCAGTAGAGGAGCCACTCCCTAAGTGCACCCGCATGTACATCAAAGACTGTGTAACAGGCATTCGTTTCCTCATCGACACAGGTGCAAACGTGTCTTTGCTACCACTGTAGATGAAGCCAGCAAACATCCGACCACACCGTACACAATTACGAGCGGTCAACGCTACTCATCTAAAGTGCGTAGGCTCGACGTCATTTTCCGTACACCTTTCCCCCAAGTGCATGCTTAAGTGGACTTTTCTAGCGGCAGACATTCCGGAACCAATTCTAGGCATTGACTTTCTTAAACACCATGTACTTTCACCTAACATAGGGCGCGATACTGTTTTTCACGAACCCTCAAGTGAACATTTCCAGTGCGCCACTGAGTGTGCGTACTCCCATCTAATAAGTTTGTGTGACTCACTCTCAACCACTTTACAACAAACTAGTGACAAACTGTTCGCCGAGATAGACGAGAGGACACGTTTACAACAGGAACAGCACGAGGTCAAACGTTGCACGCAAAATGTTTCGCTCGAGCTTACGGCCGCCAGACACCACATCGAGACGCTACAGCATCACAGAGCACCAGTGCCTCGATTCAGTGTGCGAACAGTGTTTCTCCATTCACACACAATGCTAATCTTCCCTCAGCAGACTCCGCACAACTGCAACCCATAGATACGGGTATTTGTAAACATTCAGCCATTACCATGACAACTGCGAGCACAAACAGTGACGTCACGCCGCCACTAGCGCCAGTTTCTAACACCGCGGTTGAGGCTCGTATTCACTGCCAGCGACGCCTCCTGTGCCGGACCCGCTAACTAAAGACAAGGCCGCCATTAGACACAAGCGTAACGCACTTTTTTCACCGACTCCGGAAGCGTTTTTCTCCCCTGCGCGGCAGACATCTTCCCTAGAAACGCCCGTCGCACCACCAACTCAGATTACGGCCACACAGCACACTACGTCAGCAAGGACACAAACAGCTGACCAGAAGACAACCGAACAGCATCCTCGGAATACTTCGGACCTGCCAAACCACACCGGGCGCGTTGACCTTGCGACACTCCAACAGGCTGCTGCACAACACACGAGTGCTCACAAGTACGCGGCCGCACGCATCAACCCAACAGCCTCGGTCATTACAAATGGCACTGTCCATAAACTGTGCCTAACCGACAGACCTCCAATCTCTTGTACAACTAGACGCTTAAAACCTGAACTCGTGCAGACCGCGAAGGAGCAAATTACTGAGCTTTTGCAAGCCAAAGTCCTGGAGCCCCCCTCCAGTGCGTGGTCTATGCCGGTATATTTCGTAGATAAGAAAGACGGTAGCAAGAGAATGTGCGGAGACTACAGACTACTCAATGCCCGCACTATTCTTGACAAATACCCTGTACCCAACATAGCCGATTTTACACATGCACTGTCCGGCTGTAGTTATTTTTTGGCCATCGACTGCAAACATGCATATCATCAGACACCTATGGCACCCGAAGACGTTGAAAAGATGGCCACTTCCACACCTTTTGCATACCGTTACATGCCTTTCGATCTTCATAACGCAGCCCAGATTTGGCAGCGATTCATAAATGAGGTTCTCTTTCACCTCGATTTATATTTCGCCTATTTAGATGACATCCTCGTGTTCAGCCCATCATTACAGACAACAAGACCCACGTACAAACTGTACTCGATACCTTGCAGGCAGCAAGTACCCAAACAAACAATAAGAAGCTGCAGTTACACCGGACCTCCGTCGACTTCCTAGTGCATTACCCCCACCTCCCCCCCCACCCCCACCCCCGCCAACTGAAGTGCAGCCAGTGTTAGAGATGCAACGCCCGACTACTTACAAGGAATTGCGCCATTTCTTAGGAACAATAAACTATTACAGGAAGCACCTACCTGCTGCGGCAGAAGTCCATGTTCTTGCAGGACAGTTGACTTCAGGCACACAACCTGTCCCTTGGACAAAAGAAATGAACTCCGCTTTCGAGAAATTAAAAAAACTTTTAGCCTCAGCAGTTACCATAGCACACCCTCACCCGGAGGGAGAACTATTCATAACTACAGACGCTAGCGAAAACGCAGAAGGTGCCGTCCTGAGCCAAACGGTCGGCGATTCTACCTACCCACTGAGTTTCTTCTCGAAGAAATTGAACAAAGCGCAGAAGATGTACTCCGCCTTCGATCGTGAACTATTAGTGGTCTACGAGACCATCAAACATTTTTGTCCAGAGATCAAGGGCCGAGGACTCTATGTACTCACGGACTACAAACCGTTAGCTGCTGCCATACAGAACCCCCCGAAAGGGCTGCCCCCACACCATTTTCGATATTTCGACTTCATATCACAGTTTACCACTGATGTGCGGTATAGCAGGCGTGCCGACAACGTCATCACAGACTTCCTACCGCGAGTGGACATGGTGACGGCAATTCTCAGTATACCAAACCTCGCTACCTTGCAAGCAGTGGATGAGGAACTCTTGACACTGATTTCCGACCAAAACTCGACACTCAAACCAATACGCACTACTTACTCGGGCGTAGTTGGCGAGATTTGGTGTGACGAATCCACCGAGACCCTACGACCGTTCATCCCACACACCTTACAGCGTGAAGTGTTTCTCAAGCTCCACAATTTAGAGCACCCTGGCATCCACGCATCCACAAGACTCGTGACGGAACATTTTGTTTGGCACAACATGAAGCGTAACTGCCAAGAGTGGGCTTGCAACTGTACACCATGCCAACAGAACAAAATATCACGCCACACCATACCCCCAATGCATAGTTTCCCTACACCCACAAGCCGGTTTCAACATGTCCACATAGACTTAGTGGGCTCCTTCCCCCCCTCCGAGGGCTACAGGTACATCCTTTCAGTAATTGACACGGTGGGTGTAAGCAGCGCCTCCGCCATACATTACCGCAGAGACTGTAGCACGAGAATTCTTCTCCGTGTGGATCGCTTGTTTTGGTTCCCTTGCCACCGTCACCACCGACCAAGGTCGCCAGTTCGAGTCCACATTCTTCAACTCACTCTGCGCTCTTTGCAGCATTGCCCGTGTTCACACCACAGCCTACCAACCCCAATCCAATGGATTAGTTAAGCAATGGCACAGGACGCTAAAGACTGCGATTCGATGCCATGGAAAGCTATGGACAGAGGCACTGCCATTCGTACTGCTTGGCCTCCACCCCACCTACAAGGAAGACTTGAAGGGCACAACTGCTGAGTTCGTGTACGGACAGACACTCATCTTACCTGGTTAACTGGTCAATCCCTCACCTGAACCCATCCTCTCTTAGCTACCCACCTTACTCAAACCCGTCAAAATGCATTGCTCTAAACTCCTACCACCCCGCACTCCACCCAGCCACACTCCCTCGCACACTTACACCCCGCGAACATTGGAAACCTGCACACACATAATGCTCCACGACCGCACACTGCGGACTCCCCTAAAGCCTCCCTATACTGGCCCACATAAAATTATTAAACGCACAGACCAGACCTTACACATCGAGGTCAAAGGCAACCCAGTCACTGTATCACTTGACCGGGTAAAACCAGCGTACGTGGAGCCGACGTCCCCGCCCCCTCCTGTCAAGGATGCAAATTCCTCTAATCAATTTCACAGCTCACAATTGAGCTCCCTTATTTCGCCCCCAGCCACTCCCACTTCTAGGCCCCCTGCAACTTGCAGCACTCCCAGTTCACCCTTCCGAGGTTTCTCACCCCAACCTTCTCTGTCCAATTCGTCCCAAGCCTAGTCCAGTGACACCAACAGCTCTCCGTCAAGCTCTTTACCCCCCCCCTCCCCTCTCAGACCTCTCCCCCCACGCCAGGAACATCAAGGTACTCCTAACAAAGCACATATTATCCCCACACTCCCGTACTCCCCTCGCCTGGTCAGCACAAACCCCTGACCCCTCCCGGCTCCCCAATCCGAGGTTTCTCAGCACCCCTACCCAGAACTGACCAGGTCCTTCCACCAGAGACCCACATGATTGAACTGCGGGTGGACATTTCCAGGGAGGACATCATGAACCTCTCTATCACCATGCGAGGTGATTCTGCTTACATACTGTTGGTAAAACCGAGTGCGTCGCCCCCTACTTCCACACCAGCCGCGTCAGCAGCGCGACAATTCCAACTACTGCCCTCCACACCCGTCGATGCTATCAGAACATTTGTGTGCCCTAACGGGTTCATGTTCCTGCATGTACCGTGTGCGTCACAGATCTCCTCAGCACACCGACACTCCAGGGCCGGCCGATGCCTTCGCCACCCTCAGAGATTCGGTGACTACACCGTCCAGTGCCCCCCCTTGAGCTGCGAGCACAGCCATCGCTGCCGATCCCTGACGACGCCGAGGAGTTACCCATCACGCATCTGCTTGTTGGCCCGCTGCCCCCGCCCACCGACGAGTACTCCATACTGCAAGTGGGGGGCTATGTGGCGATGTTCACAGAAGTAGTTAAACATTGACCGTCACCAGCTATGAAGGTTTCATTTCTCTTTGCCATGTTCTTCGGAGCGTCAAGCAGACACCCACATCATGGCGCCCTTTTCTTTGTCTTTGTGCTGTACACATTGTGCCATCAAGTACAATAAATCAGTGTTTTTAGTAATGGATGTATTATTTGGTATTATAGTACCTACTTATACCCCGTAAAACAAAGCATTTTTAGGTAATATCTTTGTAAACTTCAAGACCACTGAAAAAACATGCAAAGTTGTAGTGTTCCCATTCTCAGACAATGACTCTGTATCTCTAAATTATGCAAGTAAAATTCCCCTCAATAGGAGCAATACAAACAGAGCAATACAAACAGACCTGTCCCAACAGTTGTGGTTACCAGATCCGCAACTGAGGATAAAATTAACACATTTCATAATTCCCTTGCTGACAGAGACTGGTTTGGCCATTGTAGTGTCGATGGACATTACACATCAAGTAATGACCTGCCAGCCAAAATAATATTTGATAGATTTTTTAACGCATTCTGACCCTATTTAACCATAGTATTCCCATAAAGAAAACCAAAATAATGGACAGCAGCCACAAATCCAGATTTCAAAATAGACAAAGTATGTGGTACACTAAACAGCTGACAGATATCCTTAAAAAAAAAAAGGTTTTGTTACTGTACAACATATACAATAGTATGAAGTCTGACAATGCCAAATCAGCCTATGTGTAATGCAGGAACGAATACAAAAAAGCCATCCTGCAAGCCAAAAAAAACCTACAATGCCAACAGCATACATAATTCCACTAATAAATGCAAAACTGCTTGGAAAATAAGAAGGAAGCACATTCGGAAAAATGGTATTTGAACCACCAAAAATGAGGCAAACGCATTGAACCAGGACATTTCCGCAGCCGACGAAACAGCATTATGGAATCATACTTTCACTAGACAACTGAAGGCAACACAAAAAAGTCAAATATCATCTTATAAACATCCACGGAAAAATGAGTACTGTCACGAAATATGCTAAATTCAAGTATATAAAAATAGTGAGCATATTTCATACTCCACACAGAGGAGCAAGGTGATCGCACGCCATTGCAGCTACTACGCCGACTTCGTACATTACCGGGCAACGTGGTCAGTGATGACATTTTGCAGAATATTTGGCTATCGCGCCTGCAACCCGACTCGCAGAAAATATTCACAGTGTGTGCCACCGATCTGGATGCACTCACGCAAACCGCGGATCGCATAACGGAGATATATCCATCCGCATGCACTGCAACAGTTTGCTCACAGCCTCAGGCAGATAACACTCTCGCCGCACTACAAGCACAGATTGCCGAGCTCACCGCGCAAGTAGCTGCATTAAGGACCCAGACTACCAGCCGCCGATCTCATCGCCACCACTCACCAGGTAAGCGCAGCCGCTCACCTTCATCAACAAGAATCTGTTGGTATCACCGACGGTACGGTTCCGAGGCACACAAGTGTAAACTGCTGTGTGAACAGGGAAATTCAGCAGAAAGTCAGTGATGATAGCCAATGGCTCTCCAGACGGCAGCCGTAGACTGCTTGTAACGCAACATAGCACAAAGTTACAGTATTTGGTAGACATGAATGCTGACATGTAAGTCTATCCATCTGCCTGTCTGCCAGGTCACAAATGTAATGACTACCACCTTTTTGCGGCCAATGGTTCCACAATAACAATGTATGGTCGTGTCACATTAGTTTTGAACTTGGGCCTGTGGCGCAAATTTGAATGGCAATTTTCGTAGCAAATGTGACGCACCTCATACATGGAGCATATTTTTTATCATTTTATGGACTCCTGCCTGACCTCCATCACCGACGCCTTCTTGACACTACTACCAACCTAGCAAGCCAAGGTCGAGTGCGTTGTGTGGAAGACACAGCTGTACGAGTGGTTAATGGCAATTCTCCATTTATAGAGCTCCTCCGACAGTTCCCAGAGATCACATGCCATACTCCCACACTAGCACCTGTGCAGCACTCGACAGTGCACTATATTTTGACTACACCTGGGCCACCACTACATGCTCGACCACGCCGCTTGACACCGCAGAAACTGAAGATAGTTAAGCAGGAATTCTCGTACAGGCTAGCACAAGGAATCTGCCGCAGATGGAGCAGTAGTTGGCCATCTCCTCTGCACATGGTACCAAAGAAGAATAACAAATGGCATCCATGCAGCAACTACAGACAGCTCAATGCCAGAACCATTCCAGATCATTATCCAGTCCCGCATATCGAAGATTTTACTTTCAGTGCCCACGGTAAGTGAATCTTTTCTACATTGGACTTAGTTCATGCATTTTACCAGATCCTGTGGCACCTGATGACGTTGCTAAGACTGCCGGCTGTATGCCATTCGGACTCTTTGTATTTACCCGAATGCCTTTTGGACTTTGTAATGCTGCCCAAATGTTTCAACGGTTCATGGATGAAGTGACACGTGACAGACTTCTGGTATGTGTGTATTGGCAACGTTTTCGTCACATCAGATTCAGAGGCAGAACACCTATCACACTTATGACAGATCTTCACTCATTTACGTGCACATGGCCTGCTCATCAACCCATTGAAATGCATTTTTGGAGTAGCTGAAGTACAGTTCCTAGGCTACACTATCAATGCTCAAGGAATACAGCCACCACAGGAGAAAGTAGACACTTTACTGAATTTTCCCCAGCCGACAACGGTTAAAGACTTACATAGATTTCTTGGCATAACTAATTTTACCATAGATTAGCTCGCAATCATGCCTTCCTACCTACGCCACTGAATAAGTTCTTGCACGGTTCACCAAAGTCGAAAGACAAACTCCAAAGGGACAGTGAGGCTGAGTTGGCATTTAACAAGCTGAAGACTGCCATCGCAGAAGCTACATTGTTAGTGCACCCAGTTCCACAGGCGCCTCTCGCCCTGATTGTCAACGCATCTGCAACTGCAATCGGTGCTGCACTGCAACTGCAAATAGACGGGCACTGGCAGCCCTTAGCCTTTTTCAGTAAAAAGCCATCGCCATCTCAACAGGATTGGTCCACATATGATCATGAACTGTATGCTGCATATGCTGCTAACAAGAAATTTCATCACATGTTGGAAGGACAGCAGCTCACTCTCATCACAGACCATAAGCCACTAACATATGCTTTCCTCCAGCAGCCTGAGAAGGCATCGCCACATCAGCTGCGACACCTTGACTTTATCAGACAGTTCACCACCAATATTGTCCATGTCGAAGGAGAACTAAATGTGCCAGCTGATGCACTCTCCAGGATTGAAGCAATCACTGAAGCAGTTGATTTTGAAGCTCTCGCCATAGCACTACATTCTAATAGTGAGCTCCGAGATTTGTTGGCGCAACCATCGGACCTACAACTCTACCATATTACACTGCCACTGTTAACTGTGCTGCTATATTGTGATGTCACCACCAACAAACCGAGACCTTTTGTGACTATTGACTTTCGCCAATAGGCAATTGCCTCTTTACATAACTTGTCGCACCCTGGAATACGAGCCACTACCAACATGGTGAAGCAAGCTTTTGTCTGGCCACACATGGACAAAGATTGCAAGCAATATGTGCGACAATGTCTGGCCCGGCAATGGAATAAACTTAGCCAGCACGTTAGGTCACCTCTTGGCACATTTCTTCCTCCAAATCAGAGATTTGATCATGTCCACCTAGACCTAGTAGGACCTCTCCCACCATCGGAAGGGTACACCTACTGCCTTACAGCCATCAATCATTTTACACGCTGGCCCAAGGTGTTCCCTATCGCCGACTTCACCACTGAAACTGTCGCAACTGCATTCTTCAGGGGATGGATCACCCGTTTCGAAGTGCCATTACGAATCACAACAGACCAAGGAAGACAGTTTGAGTCGTATTTGTTCAAAGCACTCTCTATCCTACTGGGTACAAGGCGCATTAGAACAACAGCTTACCACCAGTCAACAAATGGTTTAATTGAACGCATGCACCGCCAACTGAAAGTGTCGCTTCAATGTTACGACTCACAGCGGTGGACAGATACGTTGCCCATTGTCCTCCTGGGTCTCCATGTGTAGCTGAAAGAAGACCTGAACGCCACAACTGCACAACTTGTTTGTGGCCAGCTGATACGACTTCCTATTGAGTTCTTTGCTAATGTGACAGACAACGGTACTGACACTTCAGATTTTGTACAAAAGTTGCATACGCAAATCCGGCAACTACGCCCTGTTGCTCCAAGGAATCAGCAGACCCGTCGCCCATCTGTGTTTGACGAGTTACAGGAATGCCAATCTGTCTTCTTACGGCATGATGCAATACGCAAGCTGCTGCAGCCACCCTACAATGGACCTTATCGTGTCATCAGTAGGGAGGACAAGACAGTCAATGTCAATGTGATGGGCACACCAACCACCGTCTCTGTCGACAGGCTCAAATCAGCTTTCCACACTCCCTACACTGGTACAGACGCATCTACACACACTACGGACATAACTGAAGCTCCAGCCACTCCACTGCACATCACAGGTCAGCCTCAAAGGACGTCTGAGGCTATCTCTAATGCACCATCAGCAGCCTGTGCACGACCCATTGTAACCCGGTCCGTACGACATGTCCGTTTCAACAGAAAGTACCATTGACACTAAGGTGGGAGTGGTGAAGTGCAGCATTACGTGCAGTGTAATGCTGTGTGCGAGTGATTGTCATTTTTAATTATTATCTCTGGCACAGTCTCTGACTTATGTTTCCTCATTTGTTTTTATGCTGTTCTGTTATTTAATTTTCTAGTAAAGGAGTCGTATACGTTACAGTGTGTTTTTATGTTGCAATTGAGTAAATACAACTAGTCCCGTAACAACTGTAAACAAAAAGCAGTGTCTGTTAATGGTCAAGAAACGTGTACTTGTGAGGCAGCAAGGACAATCGACGGTATCAAAAAGAAAAACATTTTGTATATTACAATTATTGAACTCTTGCTGGATGAAGTGAAAAAACTGCACGTGAAATATGAAATACATCCGTGTAAGTCAGACACCCATTATTCTCGTATTGTGCAAGCTGCAAATTTAGTCGTCTCTAACAATACCGGTAATCCTCAATAGTCTGCGCAGAAATGGCGAGGTAAGACAATGTGCAAAGATGTGAAAACTGGTGCTTCCTCCTCAATACCAGTGCACAAAACAAATTTGCCAACCTATATAATAACAAAGTCCAAAATGGCAAACAAACTCACTATGCAAATAACCAAATTGCTCCCAAGCCAAATGCACATTCTCATTTCAGAAATGTAAGTGAAGTGCCTAGTGTAATTAGTGATTGTAAGTTAAATAAAGTGAACAGAAGGTAAAACAGAAATCTTTGATGATAGCCACAGTAAGGGGCTAGCCCAAGAATTACTGAAAATAAATCCGACACACAACGTAATGGGCATTGTAAATCCTGGTGCAAATTTCAAGGACATTACTGGACCTGTCGTAAGTAAGAAACACGTTAGAAATGATTCAGTTGTGACTTGTGCTGGATCTAATGGCATATACTGTAATAATGCAGTCACAATGTTAAAGAATTATCTAAGACTATTACTTCTTCTAGTCAGCACAAACGTTATTGTAATTAGTTATAGCAAGAGACACCATTTACCTAAGTGGTCATGTGTGAACAAAGAGATTGATAAAATTAATAATAAGTTTACAAGATTTTGTACAAAGTTCTCAAATGTTAAATTAGTTGATGTAAGCATGTTTGATAGGTCATGTTTTACAACCCATGGTCTGCACATGAACAACAAGGGAAGGTCCAAATTAGCACACCTAGTAAATTAACAAATTAGTGCTCACTCTCACACCCCAGCCAAAGAACTAGTATGGAACGAAAGGAATAATGGGCTTGCTACTGAAGACAAGGTTTTTCGCGAGAGCCAAGCTGGTCAGAACAATACAGTACTGCAGCAGATACAAAACAAGCCCTGAAACTAGCGCACATAAATATTCAGTACCTCAGAAATTAACTAGACGTTTTACAAGTTTTTGTGACAGAACATGCCCCCCAAGTCATTGTGATTACTGAACATGGTCTTAAAGCTGAGGAATTAAAATTTTTATAAATTAGAGGGTTATATTAACTGAAACGAATTTAGCCTACACAAATTAAGTTCCTTCCAACATTCTTTAACATTAATGTTGGTTGTAAAGGCATATTTGAGACGATCACCACCTGCAGTAGAAGGAACTGGTAGAACCAGTAAAATGTCCTTCATCGCCACTACAGATGTGTCATCTTCTTCCACTCAGAACACCCGGGAATCACGAGTTTTTCTCATTCCCAGCACTTTTACTTCCCCTTCATCCAACACTTCCTGAAAAGTACAAACAAATCTAAACTCTGTTTTTTTTTTTCTTACTGCCCCCTAAGAATTTCACTGACACAAATGAACCCCCCTTCACATTACCAGTACTGGAATTTCCATCTGGTAACTCACAGTCCTGTTCCAGTACTTGTTCTTCTTCACTTTCAGCTGCCATCTGATCATCATCTGCCATCTGATCATCACCTCAGTAACAGATACTTCAGGTTCTTCATCACTGTTCTCTACAGTGACACCCTTACCAGGCTCAACCATCAATTTTTTTCTGCGACGCCAGGACACGGAACCAGACATTTCATCACAATAATGCCTTTTCTTCTGAAACTCTGAAGTGGGATGCCAAGTTGTCCCCAAGAAGATCTTTAACACCATCCAAACGCCTGGCATGTGGCAAAAATGATGATTTCAAACCAGTTGGTAAATGTCACCATGTCAATCCATCCATGTGATGTTCGATTGCAGCAAGCCCCAGAAGCACAGCATGGACTGGTGCAGCAAGGATGGCCTCTAGGGCCATTCTCTAACCGCAACTTCTGGAGATGCTGGCTTCTGTAGATGATATAAGGAGGGAGCAAATCACCAGCTGCTGAGCCACACATCATAATGGTTGTTGATGATTTGGAGTGACTGCAGACTTTTTCAGGGTGCTTGGTTCCACATCTGTAGATCACTAAAGACTTCCCAGGGTCATCACTGACATTGGTTTCATCATAATTGAATATGTTAGCTGGAGGCACGTTCACAATAGTCTCTTTCAGATTGCCAAAATATGCAATGACAATTTCAGGTGAGACACTGGCACGGGACACTGTAATATTAGTTGCTAGACGCAGCCCTGCAAAATGTTTATGTCGCTGTAAGACACCACGAACCCAATCTTTACCTGGAAGATTATCTGAATTTAGTGCACACTCTGCCTTGTTCATCCAGGAAAGATTTAACAAACATTCTTAAATCTAACGAAGTCAATGGGAATCCCCAGGAGGCACAATTACCAAGAGCTGTCAGAAATACTATTTCTTCATCATGGGTAAACACTACCTGAGCACCAGTTTTTTTTTTTAAATTCTAAGTCCATGGTATTTGTTATATAAAGTACCATATGCTAATTTGTGCTTTGTAGCTGCTTTCCTCAGTGACATATTGTTGTCAATCACTTCTTTTAAAGTTGCTTCAACTTGGGATTCTGACTAATTACCATACACTCTACAATCCAGGGAACATTTATATGTTCTTCCCATTTTAAATCACTGAAAAAAAAACTAGCAAGGAAGTGTAAACATTCTGTATTTGCCAGATATTTAAAGGTTCCCAATATTATATATATTTATCCAGAAGAGAATTTTCGTAGTGCCATGATCAATCTCATCCCACGCAGATTTAGAGGTTATGGTCAGAAAACTGACTTATCACAAAAATATTAATAAACAGTGCTAAATGACCAAGGAATAACAATTCTAAAGGTAATACAGTCAATCAGGGTAACTTTTTACCAGTCAGGGTATCTTTGTACCACTTCCTACTTTTGTTTCAAATGCTTGGTGTGCCATCTACTGGCGTTCTTATACACCAAAATTAGCACTGTTTTTACCTCTGAGATTTCTAGTTCATATTTCAACTGTCTTTCCACTTTCCTATAAGCTCTTTGGCTTCTTGTTATTCTTTGAATGGGTTGGCTGCGAAGAGAACTTCTGACAACGGTGTTTTCAATTTGTGATTGTAAGTACAAATAATGTGCTTCGCTGTAATGTTTCATTTGCAAATATTTAAATAATTCTTTGAGTTTACAATGATGCAATTTGAATTGAAATTATTCTCCACTTTATAGAGATAATAACTGTTATATAGCTAGTTGCATATTCTAGCCCAGTTTAGGGTAACATTGTACCAGTACACAGTTACCAGGATTGTGGTATAATGTTTACCAAATTGAAAGCAGACTAATAAATCTAGATATTATAACATTAAAACTCAGAAAATTACTTGGTATATCACAAATTACGTGACTTTGATGCTTGAACATACCAATACTAGCATTTATGTGAATAAAAAAATCAGAAATTCGCATCACAATAATTAAAGAAACTTGTGGTAGACTATTAAACAAGTTCTTATGTCACTCGTTTGCAAAATATTAAAAAAATACTGTAGGCTCAATAATAAACTAAAATATTCATCCTAAGAATCCACTCAGTCATGAAGTTAAATAAGCGTACTATATTTTTCTTCTACACACCATGGGACGGCAGAAACCTTTAAAACCAGGTACTAGGAAATACGGCACAAAAACCCGTTACTCGAATGACACCCTGCAGAAAATATTAGAAGAAACTACTACTGGAAGAATTGGCCAGAGGGAAGCTGCAAGGAAATATAACATTCCAAGACAAACCATTGTGAACAAATTAAAAAACAAGCACAGCTGTAAAGTTGGAAGACCCGCTGTGTTTACCGAGATTGAAGAAAGATCTTTTGTACAACATTGTATCACTGTCAGTTGGTTGGTTGGTTGGTTGGTTTGGGGAAGGAGACCAGACAACGAGGTCATCGGTCTCATCGGATTAGGGGAGGATGGGGAAGGAAGTCGGCCGTACCCTTTGAAAGGAACCATCCCGGCATTTGCCTGGAGCGATTTAGGGAAATCACGGAAAACCTAAATCAGGATGGCCGGACACGGGATTGAACCGTCGTCCTCCCGAATGCGAGTCCAGTGTCTAACCACTGCGCCACCTCGCTCAGTTTTATCACTGTCAGTGACACGGGTGTTCCAATATCAATCTTTGACTTGAGATGCATAGTTAATTCTTATCTTAACATCTGTAACAGAAAAGTAAGCTGCTTTGCAGATAATATGCCTGGGTGGGAATGGGGAAAGGCCTTTTTAGAGAGGCATAGTTCTGAACTTTCTCACAAATTTACAGTAAATATTTAAAGGAATACAAGAGCAAGGAATCTGGAAGAAGAGACCAACATCAGAATTATATAAATACACAGACAAGATTACGGATACAATATGGAAAAGAAGAATGCAGTTCCTTTCTTGTTTCTCTATTTCTTTGATTTTAGTTTGCCCACCTATTTGTGTTGTTTCAGATGCCAATTTGGATTCCTTTGACTTATTTTTCCCATGTCCTGATAATTTTTTCAAGAATGATATTAAAGAGTAATGGTGAAAGTCCGTCACCCTGTCGCACTCCAGTTTGGATTTCAAATGGTTCCGAGATATCCCACATAAATTTAACCTTGGAGACTGTGTCAGTTAATGTTTCTCGAATGATTGCTCTTGTCTTTCTGTCAATGGTGAATTCTTCCAGCGTCTTGCAGAGCGCTACTCTGTCTATTAAGTCGTAGGCCTTTTTAAAATCTACAAAAGTGACCACTCTGTTTCGGGTGTTTCTCATCTGGAGAATCATTTTCAGATTCCAGATCTGCTCTATGCATGATCGTCCCTTGCGAAAACCAGCCTGGTATTCTCCTACTTGTGGGTCAGCTTGTTCTTCTAATCTATTCATGAGAACTTTTGATAGGATTTTATATGTGACCAGTACGAGTGAGGTACCCCTGTAATTTTTTGGTTCAGTTTTGTCCCCTTTCTTGTGGAGTGGATGGATGAGTGCGCATTTCCATTCAGAAGGGATCTGTTCTGTTTCCCAAATGTTTAATATGATTTTGTGAATTTTTCCTGTTAATCTTTCATCATTTAGTTTCCATAGTTCTGCAATAATTCCATCTTCTCCTGGGGCTCTATTGTTTTTCAATGTCTTGATAATTTCTACTATTTCATTGATGGTTGGCGGTTTAGCGTCAGGATTTGGTGTAGACGTCTCGTAGTGAATATCCTCTGTAGGTCTTTCGCAGTTGAGAAGTTTGTTGAAATAGTCTGCGAGGATTTGGCAGTTATTCTTCGTGTTAGTTTCTAGTGAACCATCCGGTTTCTTGAAGCAAAGATTGGGTGGCTGGTATCCTGCAATATGTTCTTTAAACGTCTTATAGAAATTCCTGGTGTTGTTCTTCTTAAAGTCTTGTTCTATCTCATCTAGTCGCCGTTTGTCATAATTTCTTTTTTCCCTCCGAATAGTTTCCGATGTTTGTTTTCGGATTACTAGAAATTGTTGCCATTTTTCTGATGTTTTGTGACTATTGAAGTTTTTCCAGGCATTGGTCCTTTCTTCTATTGCTTGGTTACATATTATATTCCACCACCTGTGTTTTCTCCTTCTCGAGGGTTGACCCAATTTCATCGTGGATTTGAGGACGTCCACAAGTTCTGTCCAGTTTGTGGTGTTTGTCTGGCTAATTTCCTGTAAGATGTTTTCCTTGTTGAGTTTTACGTATTCAGGGTCTGGTCTCAGCACTTTGTTTAGTTTTGGCTTTTTTCTATTGGGTTGTAATCTGGTCATCTGTAGAATATGGTGGTCTGAGTCAAAAAATCCTCTTCTCGTTTTCACATTCAGAATTTCTGCTGTGTTACTCTTGGAGATGGCCACATGGTCTATCTGGAATTCACCCAACATTTTGTTGGGCGACTTCCAAGTATACAGTTTCTTGTTGGGTTTTTTGAATTGTGTTGACATAATTACGAGGCCGAAATTTTCGCAAAAGCTTATCAATCTTTCCCCATTCTTGTTAGTTCTCTTGTGAGCTGTATGGATTCCGGTGATTTTCCGGTATTTTTTCTCTTTGCCTAATTGTGCGTTAAAGTCACCTAACAAGATTATTACATGGTGTTTGGCAATTTTGTTTGTCATCTCTTCAAGGTCATTCCAGAAGTCATCCACTTTCTGGCGGTTCTTCTTGTTATAGTTATTTGTGGGTGCGTGTGCGTTGATCAAGGTATATGCTTTGTTGGCCGATTTGACGGAGAGCGCTGATATACGTTCTGAGGCAGACTGGAAGTCTTATTATTATTATTATTATTATTATTATTATTATTATGTCTGGTTGAAAATGGAAAGTGACGCGGACCTCGATCAAGTGTGACTTCCTTTTAACTGTACGGTATATGTTACATTGCATTTAGGAACTTTCGGGTAATTGAACATGTGTCAATAATTACAGATTTCTGTAGTTGTATATATAACTTTAGATGTAGCTGTATTGCGTTGATGTACTGGTGGATATTGTGTGGTATGACTACTGTAGTTGATAGTATAATTGGTATAATGTTAACTTTATCCTGATGCCACATGTCCTTGACTTCCTCAGCCAGTTGGGTGTATTTTTCAATTATTATTATTATTATTATTATTATTATTATTGGCCTACTGGTGAAGACTTTGCAGTTAGGTGAACAGATAGCATCTTCAAATTTAGTGAAAGGATTTGAGAAATGTGGACTGTGTCCTGTAAACTATGATAGAGTCTTACAATGTCTCCCTGATTATGCAAGAAATGAGTCTTCTGTGATGGGAAGTGTGGGAGCTGAATTTAAAAAATATTTGGAGACAATAAGACAATCAGATCTCAATGTGAAGTGTGTCAAAAAGTACAAGTTGCCCATAGAACCAGGGAAGAGTGTGTCTACAGAAGATGTTAGGGCATTTTATGAGAATAGGGAGCAAAGTAGAAACAATGGAAGGAGGAGACAATCACAAATATAGGGAGACAGCGTCGCATTGTCCAAAACTCTATCCGTGAAATTAACCACTGAATTTAAACCGAAAGTCTTCTGGCATTACGTGGATGATACATTTGTAGTTTGGCCCCATGGAGAAGAAAAACTGGCAGGATTCTTAAAACATCTGAATTCCATTCACAAGAATATTCAGTTTACCATGGAGGTCGAAAAAGATAGATGTCTGCCGTTTCTGGATGTCCTTGTCAATCGTAGAATCGATGGATCTTTGGGGCACTCCGTCTACCGGAAGCCCACACACACAGATCTGTATTTGCAGGCGACAAGCTGCCACCACCCTGCACAAACCATGGGTTTGCTGCGTACTCTGGTGCACCGGGCACATGTGGTATCTGATAAGGACAGCCTTCCTAAAGAATTAGAACATTTGCAATCCGTCTTCAGGGAGAATGGATATTCCACACGCCAAATCCGCACAGCTGTAACAAAGAAGAAATGTAAAGAGAAACAAGAAGAAGAAGAAGACAAAGAGATGGTCAGGTCCAGGGCGCTCCTTCCGTATGTGGGTAACCTCTCCTCTAAGATAGGAAGGATTTTAAAGAAGCATTGTGTTAAAGTGATCTTCCGACCACCTACGAAAATATCGGCTTTGCTTGGCTCTGTGAAGGACGATCTGGGTCTGAGGAAGGCGGGTATTTATAAGATCCCTTGTCAATGTGGCAAATCCTACATTGGCCAAACTACTCGCACAGTATGGAAAAGATGTGTGGAGCATGAGCGCCACACACGTCTACTACAGCCCAACAAATCAGCCATAGCAGAACACTGTATTTCGACAGGACACTCCATGGATTATTGTGGAACAAAAATTTTAGCAACAACTAGATCTTTTTGGGAGTCCATTATCAAGGAGTCTATGGAGATATGATTGGCAGAAGATCTTATTAATCGAGACGGCGGCTTTCAGATGGATAAAGCATGGGATCCTGTAATTTCTTTAATCGCTTCACAGAGACATTGGTCTGCATCTAGTGCGACGGCTGACGAAAATTGATTTTATACTTTCGACTTCCGCGCATCAGCTGCGCGAAGGCGCTTTACGACAGATAGTGCAAATGTAGGTACACCACTACACATGCACGGCCCACTTCTGCTGCAGAGTGCGCCAAATTAGACAGGGGGCACGGTATTAGCCTTCTCCACTGCGCAGGCGCCGCCGCGCCAATTTTCGGTATATATAGAACGACGCGCACCAGTAATCTTCAGTCTCGTACTCACCTGAAGATGGCTGCATGTTTGTTAGCCGAAATATCATGCCAAGATGTCAACGTGATCCGGCTGCAAGCCCGAAATATGATGGACCAACCAACACACCGGGAAAACTTCAAGATACACATGTGTACACTATTATTTGTAATATGTATTACAACCATTCACTGTGACAAATATGTTTTTTCTACATTTATTTTCACTTAATTTGAGAACTGTAAATGCCAGGTGGATACAAATATATTGATATTTCAAAATAAACACTCTATAGTGAATTAACACTGCTTGTTCTTATGTCTTATTAACACCTGTTTTCCTTAAGGCATGGTCTAAAGTTACAAAGAGCATTAGATATAGGAAAAGATTGATTTTTTTTAAAGACTGGTCTATAGTTAACCTGAATGACAGTGTAACTTTGTACCAGTATTAAAATTGAAATTTCTCTGTAATAGGACATAATTATTATATATTTCTATTTTCCCAAGCGCTCAATGACTATATATGCAAAATGTTACAATATCTGTTCTGATGTGTAATTTATTTTTTTATACAGTAGTTTCAAAAAATGGAAAAAAATGGTTCAAAGTTACCTCTGACTGTATTTAAAGAGCAGTACACCTAAATCAAATTTAACTTACATGCATTCGTAAATAGGTCAATGGAAAAACACAAAAAAATCACTGAACTTCAACATGTGCTTCCCTCCAAACTGTAAGCTTCACTTGATATCTAAGATGGCCACCACTTTCAAAGATGTTTAGAACATGGCACCCGGTACAAAGTGTAACGACACATCGCTCTGTTACAAAAAGGAAAAAACTATCAGTGCTTTGTGTAAACAGTGCAACAAGCGAGTAATGAAAGGTGTGTTATGCGTAGAGTGCAATTTCTGGCTGCACGAAAAGTGCGCAAAAGTAAGTCTAAAACTCATAAACGACGATTCTCCGTGGATGTGCCCAGGATGTTTACAAAGTGCAACAAACTACCTAGAAAATACGATCAAATCAAAGGACGAAATAATCAGACTGCTGCAAAGTGATATTAAATCGCTTAGAAGTGAAATTGTGTCTCTTAAGGAAGCAAATGTGAAGTTACAAAGTGATTTGGCACCCGGTATTTGTGGGAATCCACTACCAAACACGGAAAAAAACTGTGAAAATTCTAGTGTGAAATCTACGAATCATGTGCCTAGTGTGGAAAGGAACAGTGAAAATTATCATGGGCAAAATACAATTGAAAAAGACGCATGGTTTTTAAACTGTGGAAAATCTGTAAGTAAATACTGCTGGAACACAGTGACATATAATAAAAGGGTGAAACGTGAAATTACTTCACAAAAGCAGAGTAACGAAAATGAATTCTTTGTTATTGGCGATTCTATACTAAAAAAATGTAGTTTCACCAAACTGTGAAATCGATATTCGCACTGGTATCCGACCTCACCAGCTCAACAAACACTTTAAAACTCTCTTAAGTGCAAAACAGTCTACAACTAAAAATGGAAACAATCCAAAGAGCAATTACGAAGGTGTTTTTATTCATTCTGGGACGAATTCAATACGAAGCAGCAGTCAGGAAGAAATTATAAGTGAGACTAGAAACATCATTCTTTCAGCCAAAGCATTGTACACAAACTCAAGACTGGTTATAAGTGGAATTCTGCACAGAAGGTCAGTAAGCAGTTCTTATATAAGCAACATAAACAGTGCTATCAGGGAACAGTGCGACGAACTCGGCAGAATATTCGTTGACCCCAACAAATTTTTAAATGACAAATGTTTGGGAAAAGATGGTGTGCATTTAAACAGACTAGGCTCAATGAATTTAAGTAAAATGGTTACAGACATCTGTAAAATCATTAAGAACAAGGGAAACTGATACCGTGTGGAGGGGGTAAAAATTCAAAAGTGAAAATTGAAAATAAAAACTATCTTCCAGGCAGAAATTCCAATATAAAAATAAGTACTGAGGATAGTAAGTTTCAGAACTCGTGTTTAACTCCAAACCTGACAGTATTTTATCAAAATGTACAATCGCTATCCAACAAAGTAAACGAATTTCAAATTTTGTTAGAAAATGACATGAAAAACACCTCTGTATTATGTTTTACTGAACACTGGCTTGACAAAGAGAAACTTCATATGCTATGCATTCCAAATTTTGTATTGGGTAGTTATTTTTGTCAGAAATTGTATAAACATTGTGGTAGTTGCATTTATGTTAAAAAAAATCCCATAAATTTTAAATGTATGCCGTATGTAGAAAAATTACCAATAGAGAAAGATATTGAGGTAAATGGAATTGAAATCATGGACAAAAAAAATTGCTATAATTTGTCTATACAGGGTGCCAACCGGCAATATTAACATCATGTTAAAGAACCTTGAAAATATCTTACACAAGACTACACAAAAAAATAGAAAACTAATTATATGTGGGGATTTCAACATTGACTTTGCAAGTGAGTCCAATCAAAAAAACTTCTTTACTGAACCTCTTAGCAACTTTCAATTTAAAGCCTACTATAGAAATGCCAACACACATCACAAAAACCTCACCCACAATCCTTGAGCAAATATTTACAAATGTGCCCTTGAAACATACAACACAAACCCACAATACAGGCTTTGGGGACCACACAGCCCAAGAAATTAGTATAAGATTAGGAAAACCGTTTAGTTCAACTGAATGTCTAACTACTACATCTAGGAAGTATAATGACCAGAATATACAACATTTCCTTAAATACCTGTGTAAAGAAACTTGGGAAGACATCTATGAATGTAAAAGTACAAATGATAAGTTCAACAAATTCATAAATTATTTTGAACTTTGCTTTCCACTCCATAAAAAGACAATCACAAAAAAGGACCTGAAAATAAAATGGGTCACAACAAGGATACAAATATCTGTGAAGAAAAAGAGATTACTTCACGAAATATCTAGACAGCACACCACATCCCCAGAATTTGATTCTTATTTTAAGAATTACAAAAAGATTTTAACTAAAGTCATAAAAGAAGCAAAAAGAATGGCAAACAGTTCCTTCATAGCAAATGCACAAAATAAAATGAAAGCCATAATGGGACATTGTAAGGCATGAAACATGAGTAAAATGGAGAAAATACCATAATATCAAACTGAACGAAAACACTTCTGTAATATCTGATCCCCAGCAGATAGCAAATAATTTTAACTCATATTTCTCTGAGGCAGCTGAGATTCTGGTGAAGCAAAACTTTCAATGTGCTGTCACTGCAAATCAGATGAAAACTATCCCTAGTAATAAGTCCTCTCTTCCTATACCCAACAGATGAACAGGAAATGCTAAAAACAATAGGGGAGCTAAAATCAAAATTTTCCTCTGGTACTGACAACATACCAGACCATATCATTAAAAAATGTGCACCCTTAGTAGTTAGGCCCATGGTAGACATATGCAATAGTTCACTTTCTCGGGGAATCTTCCCAGAAAGGTTAAAAATAGCTAAAGTGAAGCCATTGTACAAAAAGAGGGAAAAAACAGATATAACAAATTATAGGACACTCCTCTACTATCTGTTTTTTCTAAAACAATTGAAAAACTCTTTTATAAAAGACTCATAGATTTCATTGAAAAAAATAAACTTTTCTCGGCTACACAGCATGGTTTCCGAAAAAGTAAATCCACAGAGACAGCTATTATCAATTTCTTAAACGAAGTTTTAATTGCATTAGATAAAAAAGAACACATAGCAGCAATATTCCTACATATTTCAAAAGCATTTGACATCATTAACTATGGTCTATTGATTAGAAAGCTAGAAAATGCTGGTGTCAGAGACCCAGCCAATGAGTGAGTGAAGTCATATCTACAAAACAGACACCAAATAGTTGAAGTCTTGTACAAAGGAGGAAAAAATTTAACTTCCTATCAATCAGAAAAACAGTGTGTTAAATATGGTGTGCCGCAGGGTTCCGTACTGGGACCAATCTTGTTCTTGCTGTTTGTAAATGACCTGGAACCATCCAGCCCTAACTATAAGTACATTAAATATGCCGATGATACGAATTTACTTATCAAAGGAAAGACGCCAGAAGAGCTCCAAAATGAAATAAAAATTAGCACTTCACATGTATCACAATGGTTCGCAATGAAAAACTTAACCATCCGTTACACGCACCGCGGACTGTGAGTCTGCAGTTTTATCTTTCCATCAACAATCACTTATAAATTCAAGATTTCCGTTAGCGGCTTTTTCTACCTTCCCCTCCTTCCGTAGCGAATTATTGGCAACAATTGAAGTTAGTCATTATTGCCAGAAGCAGCAGTCTTGTGAGGTGCGGAGTGTCAGTCCGCGTGTGTGCATTCGTGTGGCGCAGTTCTAACATCAGTTCTTTTATGATGTATTGCAGGTAAGGAGGTTTCTTCCTTTATAATATTACAAAACATAGACAGTTATGTTTAGAAACTTTTTTTATTTATTTATTATCCAAACTGTCATACAATTATGAGCCTTTTCATTGACCAACACCGATTAGTGAAATAAGTTTTACACCTTTTTTTCAGAAGAATGGTGGATGACGATCAGGTTTTGCAGTGATTGGACGAAGAGCTTGGTAATCTACATCTACATCTACATCTATACTCCGCGAGCCACCTTACGGTGTGTGGCGGAGGGTACTTATTGTACCACTATCTGATCCCCCCTTCCCTGTTCCATTCACGAATTGTGCGTGGGAAGAACGACTGCTTGTAAGTCTCCGTATTTGCTCTAATTTCTCGGATCTTTTCGTTGTGATCATTACGCGAGATATATGTGGGCGGTAGTAATATGTTGCCCATCTCTTCCCGGAATGTGCTCTCTCGTAATTTCGATAATAAACCTCTCCGTATTGCGTAACGCCTTTCTTGAAGTGTCCGCCACTGGAGCTTGTTCAGCATCTCCGTAACGCTCTCGCGCTGACTAAATGTCCCCATGACGAATCGCGCTGCTTTTCGCTGGATCATGTCTATCTCTTCTATTAATCCAACCTGGTAAGCGTCCCATACTGATGAGCAATACTCAAGAATCGGACGAACAAGCGTTTTGTAAGCTACTTCTTTCGTCGATGAGTCACATTTTCTTAGAATTCTTCCTATGAATCTCAACCTGAAGAATGTAGTGATCTGGAGTCAATATTCGAAAGTGATCACTATTCAGATAGTGAACAGTCGCTGGACGAAAGTGATTCTATCGAAAAATTTGACTTGCATTTTGGGAAAGACAGTATGCAATGGAGCCATCGACCTCTAATCCAAAACAGAAGAGTAAGAAGACCTCAACATAATATTGTCAAGCATTTATCGGGTGTCATAGGCGAAGCAAAAAATGCCAAGCGTCCAATTGATTGTTTACAACTTTTCTTCACAGATGACATTTTAGAAGAAATTGTTCGCTGCACTAATATTTACATTGCTACCAGCCATTCTAAATATTCCAGAGAAAGAGATGGTGCAGACACTAACATTACAGAAATCAAAGCTTGTTTAGGACTCCCTTTCTTGGCAGGTGTGCTACGAACATCACACAAAAATTTACTATATCTCTGGGCTCAAAAATGGTTCAAATGGTTCTGAGCACTATGGGACTTAACAGCTATGGTCATCAGTCCCCTAGAACTTAGAACTACTTAAACCTAACTAATCTAACGACATCACACACATCCATGCCCGAGGCAGGATTCGAACCTGCGACCGTAGCAGTCGCGCAGTTCCGGACTGAGCGCCTAGAACCGCGAGACCACCGTGGCCGGCCTATCTCTGGGCTGCAGATGGTACTGGAGAGGAGTACTTCAGACTTTCAATGGGCATAAACCGTTTTCGTTTCTTGCTGACATGTCTGAGATTTGATGAAGTCAGAAACAGAGCTCATCAGAAGGAAACAGACAAATTAGCTGCTGTCCGATTCTTGATAGCTCAGTCCAATGAAAACTGCAAGAAACATCATAGTTTATCAGAACTAGTTACAGTAGATGAAATGCTGGATGCATTCAGGGGCAGATGTGGATTTATACAATACATTCCATCAAAACTGGCAAAATATGGTATAAAAATGTTTGCACTTACAGATGCAAGGATGTTCTATACCAGCCACTTAGAAATATACTGTGGAAAGCAAGTGGATGGGCCTTATCTCTGTGATAACACACCTCATGCTATTGTCAAAATAATGGTGAAATGCATATCCAAATCTGGCAGAAATGTAACATGTGATAATTGGTTCACATCAATTCCACTTGCAGCTGACTTGTTGGAAAATGACAAACTGACAATGGTTGGAACAATTCGAAAAAATAAACGTAAAATTCCTCCATTTATGACAGTAGCAAAAGATCGTCCCGTGGAATCCAGCATTTTTGCATTTAGGAAGAATATGACACTGGTTTCATATAAACCTAAGAAAGACAAGGTTGTTCTGGAACTGTCTACTTTACATGATGATGACAGTGATTCAAGCCGGAAATAAGGACATTTTACAACGAGACTAAATCTGGTGTGGATAAAGTTGATGAGATGTAATGTACATACTCTGTGACAAGAATTACCAGAAGATTGCCATTTATAATTTTTTCCTCTCTTCTAAATATTGCTGGAATCAATGGATACATCATTTACAAGAGCCATTCAGATTCAACAATTCCCAGAAAAGACTATCTAAAAGTTCTTGCCAAAGAATTGTTGCATGATTATATGACAATGAAGGTCAATCATCTAAGTACACTGGTGAACATCAAGAAACGTATCAAGGAAATTTTGGGATTACCAACAGCTGAAGCTCTTCCTAGACCTTCACAAACAACAGCTCGAGGAAGATGCAACTTCTGTGATAGGAAAAAAAAAAAAACAGACCGACGAGATTTTCCTGCAATGTGAGCAATAAATTTGTATGCCTGGAACACGTCAGTGCATATCTGTGCAGTGAGTGCAGTGAAACTGGCAACCACCACGAGTGATTTACTCGAATTGACAGTGAGGCTGTAAACTATAGTTTTCTGAAAAAGTTTCTGAACTAATTTACCTAAGATAAGTGTTGGTTAATATTCATTTGGAAAAACAGTGAAAAAAACAGAATGAATGTAAATTTCAGCGAGTACAATAAATGTTCTTATTGGTTTACGCGTAAATTATGAGTTAAAATATTTTATGTTCACTACTGATGCTGAAATACATTATGTTTATGAATTCATTGTTTTATTTATGTTATCCAGACTCGAATATATTATATTTGCCAACTGTACTGTCAGAATTGTTCATTAAAATGGTATAAAATGCAATGCGGACTTTCAGTCCACACGCGTTTAGCGGAGGTAAAAAAATTGTGCGTGTAGCGGAGGGCTAATAATAAACACACATAAAACAAACACTATGCATCTACACACAGTGAAGAATAAACAGCCTTTAACTGCAACCACAGAACTGTTAGGCGAAAGACTGGAAATTGTAAATAGCACCAAATTTTTGGGAGTTTGGATCCAAGATGACCTAAGATGGCAGAAACACACACAACACCTATGTAGTAAATTAAATACCATTTGTTATAGTATAAAAATTCTTGCTGGATGCACATCAATGCAAGCCATAAAAAATGTGTACTATGCCCAAGCAGAATCACTACTAAGATATGGTTTAATTTGCCGTGGAAATTCACCACCCAGCAAAAGCTGTTTTATTGCACAAAAAAGAATTATAAGAGCCATGGAAGGCTCAGCACCTTGATCTTCATGCAAACTCTCATTTAAAAAGCTTCATATTCTTCCATTACCATGCCTGTATATCCTAGAAACAATAATGTTTGTAAGGAAAA
Organism: Schistocerca nitens; assembly: GCF_023898315.1. Taxonomy (NCBI): domain Eukaryota; kingdom Metazoa; phylum Arthropoda; class Insecta; order Orthoptera; family Acrididae; genus Schistocerca; species Schistocerca nitens. The sequence continues at coordinate 42,374,268 of NC_064622.1, forward strand.
TCATAGATGAAAATAGCGAGATTGCTCCAAAAAACCAAAATATCCATTCATACCACACAAGGAATAATCAAGATTTACATACGCAGTTTTCACATACAACACTAAAACAAAAAGGACCCTTGCAAGCAGGAAAAAAACTATATAACAAACTACCTAAAAAAATTCAAAACTGCAGTGGGTGACAAATTTTTACAGAATTGCTACTATAGTGTTGATTAATTTTTATCTACAATGTAAATATGTGAAAAATTTAAATAGCTTATACAATTAAGGCCAAAATAAGAAATGTGTACATGTAGATTTATCTGTGTATTATATGTGGTCTATTACATATATGTGTGTGTCTGTATAAACAAGGCCGAATGTATGAAATGTGTGCATGTAAAATTTATTTGTGTATTTGTGAAATGTTATTCCCATATGTTAGAGTTATATTGCTATATACTGAAAACTATACAACAGTTTTTCTGATAAACTTTATTGCAAATTATTTGACTTGTCCTATATCATTATGCACCCCTGTACAGTGTATGAGTCACAGGACCAATAAATATACAATACAATACAAATACTGCCAAACTGAGAAAGTAAAATAGCTGTACTTGTTGCCTTGAAATTTATTTTCAAATAGAGAGTTGAAAAGTGATCTATCTCACCCACCAAGGTCAATCTCACCCCATTCTGTGGTACTACTAAAATGTCATTCCTGGATAAACATAGTAGTGAAAGAAATCTATAAATTACTGGAATTACTCTTAAATTGAAGGGAGAGGGTAGTGATTATACAAAGCACAAAGTAATAGGAATTTATCACCCACCAAATGCAGATGTGTCTCACTTTTTTAATAGTTTCAAATCAGTAATTAGTTTAAGTGGCCCTAGTAATCTTACTATACTCGGGGATTTGAATATTAATGCAAACTCACATAACATGCCTAGTTTGAGGCTGACAGACATACTGAATTCATATAACCTTTTAAACATAATAGACACTGATGTAAGAGACAAACTACACCTCCAGCAGGATAGATTATGTGATAATCAGTAAACTTGCTACTAACAGTGTTAGTCACAGAACTATAGAATTTCACTACTCTGACCACTACTGTCAGTCTGTTGAGTACATGGGTGTAAACACAGCAGAAGCAAAAAATGTTACTGAACAGAAATGAATCTTGAACAATCACAATACAAATCGCCTTAAACATAAACTAGCCCAGGAGGAATGGAACTGTGTTTATAAAGTAAAAGGCTCAACAAGAAATGGGATCAATTCTATGAAACAATTTTGAGACATTTTAATCATTGTAGCCCAGTTAAAGATGTGAAAAGGACTCTGATACATAGAAAGAAACCAAAGCTGAAACTACCAAGTAGTTTGATTAAACTCAAGCAGAATGTTCATGACCTCTTCTTTCTTTATAAATCAAAAGAGGATATCATCCTTAAGGAAAAGTATTGTAAAGCAAAGAAAATGTTTAAGGCAGAGCTTTTTAATTTCAGGAAAAAAAGGTGCACAGTGATACAGTCATTAAATCTGACAATGTGAGTAAAGCATCTTGGAAGCTCATCAATCAATACAGGAAAGCACCATCAAATGTGAATACGAAAGAAATACGCATATTGCATGAGAGAAAATTAATAGAAGATCCGAGAACAATCTGTGACATTTTTCATAAATATTTCATCACTCCATGTAGCATTCCAACTCAATTTGTTGACCAAAACAGCAAGATAAATATTTGCTCCCCCCAATGTACAAACTTTGAATTCAGAACTGTGACTGAACATGAAATAAGTCAAATAATCTGCACATTAAAGAACAAGCACTCAGCTGGATGGGATGAGATATCTAGTGCCCTAGTTAAACCTATTAACCATCTCATTAACTGCTGTATTAGGGAAAACAGTTACCCATAATCATTAAAAATGAGTGTAATAAAACCAGTACGTAAGAAAGGCTATAAAAAAAAACAGGTTGAAAACTTTAGGCCAATATCATTAATCCCCATATTAAGCAAAATCTTTGAATATGTTTTGCTTTCACAACTCGGTGACTACTTCACAACAAATAACCTACTCACTGAAACACAACATGGTTTCAGAAAAAACCACAGCACCATCACAGCAATCTCTGAATTTGTACATAATGTACATAGTGCACTAGATGAAGGAAATTTGGCAACAGCCATATTCCTTGATCTTACCAAGGCATTTGATTCAGTTAAACATGACCTATTAATACAGAAACTTCAGGCATATGGGTTAAAAGATTCAGCAATACTACTGCTAACCAACTACTTGACAAACCGGAAGCAGTGCAAAAAGCTAACATACCAAATTAATGACCGAGTTGCAATCACCCAATCTTCGAATGAAACTGTCAACCAAGGATTCCTTGTTGCTAAGATGGTGGCTAGTGTAAAAATTCGATGTGTATCTCCGAGAAAAAGTGTGAATTTTGCTGTGAAAAAGAAAAATTGTGACAGTTGTAAGGATGAAATTACAAAGCTCAGTGAACATATATGTCTAGTTTACAATTTATCATCAGTTCCTTGAAGATGGATATCAAGAAACTTAAAGAAGAAAAAAGTGAACGGAACATGACAAAATCGTGCCACGAAAGTACGAATACGTTGGAGAACTGGATGGAACTGAAGTACAAAAGACGCAAACAGATAATACAAGATACAGAAAACAGTGAAAGAAACATAGCGGAGAGTTCGCTAAAACAGGCTAGTCTGATAAAACAGGATACCCTGCATAAGTCCCCAGTAGGTGCTGCCATCTGCTGGTTTTTGCATGGTACTGCTTCGTCCCTTAGACAACGGCAACTTCGAGTGTGCAGAACTTCGTTGTGCTTCATGTAATGACATCTGTGCTTCGAAATTAATGAATAGTGAGTTTTGCTAACATATTTTCCTCCAGTTTAAGTGCCGTTTTCACCTACTTACAACAAAGAACAGGAAAAAGTAAGTTGATGTTATTAATACACTACTGTCAGCCTTTTGTAATATGAAGTAAAAGTTTCATAATCTTGGAATAGTCAGCATTGGTGGGAATATTTACTTTTCAATGCAGAGTGTGCCAAAACAGGATAATAGGTAGTTGGGCAAAACCGGATAGTGTCCTGTTTTAGCCAACTTAACTCCATAATTTGCTCGACTTACAAGTAAAGTATTTTATTATTTCTTTTGTTCCATTTGGGGTATGAAAATGGTAAAACATATAATTATTATTTATACAAAGGAGAGTTATGATTTTATTAATTTTTAATTTGATTGGAAGGTATTCTTATTTTCTTTTGTTTTACTAAGGAATGAAGTTTATAATTATTTAAATTAATTTAAAATCAGCTTCTTTTGCTTAAAAAAATTAAATTCAAGGGAAAAATATGAAAGTGCATTTTATTATTAACTCTCAGGCCACGAATGTTATGTTATCATATTTGCTATTCACATTGATATGGAAAAGAATAAGAAAATGTAGGTTTTGACCCACCTAACCAACTAATAATTTATCTTAATTCAGATTAGTCATACACAACGAAAATAGGCCTAATGCTTTTTATTTATTTTTTCATTCAGGTTGATTGTTACGATGGGAAAATATACGAGAACCACTGACCGTCAGTCATGGAGTGCAGAAAGTATGAATCGTGCCATAAGGGACGTTTTAGAAGGGAAGATGGGCTACCTGAAGGCATCCAAAGAATATATAGTTCCACGTAGTACACTACAAGCAAGAGTGTCAAAAGTGAACAAGGGGCTGCTATCTGTGCAAAGATGTGCAGATAAAGGTTTGGGGTGATTTAAGCCAACATTCTCTCTTCAGCAAGAGGAAGAACTAGTTGAACATGTGATTACAATGGAAAGTAGATTGTTTGGCCTAACTCTTAATGAACTCCACAGACTATCCTATGAATTAGCTGAGAGAAATGGCCTTGCTCACTCTTTCAGCAAACACAAACAAATGGCTGGCAAAGCATGGCTTTATGCTTTTCTGAAACGCCATCCACATCTGAGCTTGCGTGCTCCGGAACCCACGTCTATCGCTCGTGCCATGAGTTTCAATTAGCCAGCTGTGCTGAAGTTTTTTTCACTGTTATGGCAAATTTATGATGAGAATGACCTAACTCCAGACAGGATCTACAATGCAGATGAAAGATGCCTAAGAAAACATCCAAATGCTTGGCACTTAGAGGAAAGAGGCAAGTTGGATGTATTTCCTCAGTTGAAAGAGGGGTTCTGGTCACTGCAGACACTTGCATGAGAGCTGCTGGAGCTTTCATGCCACCAATGTTTGTTTTCTCTAGAGAAAGAGCAAAGCCAGAACTCTTGGATGACGCACCACCTGGAAGTACTGCTGCATACCATTCATCTGGGAGGATGTAACAGGACATTTTTGTTAGATGATTCCAGTTATTCATTGATTTTGCCCAACCATCAAAAGAGAAACCTATTCTTCTCTTACTGGACGGTCACGCCACTCATAAAAAGAGTCTATTAGTAATTGATTTGGCTCGGAAGAACAATGTCATTCTTCTGTGCTTTCTGCCACACACAACACATCGCTTACAACCATTGGATGTCAGTTTCATGGTGCCTTTAAGCTCATACTATTCTATTGAGGTCAAAAATTGGCTTCTTAATCATCCAGGCCGGACTGTCACAATTAGTCAAGTAGGGAAATTGTATGGTGGAGCATTCATTAAGTCTGCCACTCTTCAACAGCCATAAATGGGTTCCGTACCACAGGAATTTTCCCTTTCAACCCAGATATCTTTCCTGACTGGATGTTTGCTCCAGCTGATACTACAAACAGACCAGAAGAGGATGTTACTCAAGACGTACCAGAACAGCAAACAGCAGAAATAGTGCTACCTGTTGCCATACCTGATGACACCAATTCTCTACTGACAGACTCAAACACTATGACTGTAGCCACACATGTTTCAATAGATTCTGCTGAAATGCTTAGGCCAAGCGCCTCAACGTCAACTTTCAGTGTGTCTCCAAAAGACATTCAGAAGATTCCCCGAGCTGGGAGGAAATGTAGGCGTAACCAAAATGACAAAAGACGGGGCACATCAGCAATACTGACCTCTTCTCCATATAAGCAACAACTGACTGATGCAGTAACAGCTAGATAAAAAAACTTCAGAAAGTCTCCAAAACTAGGAAACACAAAAAAGTCACTGGACAAAAGTGAGAAAAAGGCAAAGACACACAAATCAAAACATTCTGCTCAAGTTGACAGCAGTTCAGAGGAGGAGGAGAATAATCGAGATACATCGTGTATCTACTGCAATGATTTGTTCTCAAATTCAAGGTCTCTGGAAGGGTGGATCAAGTGCTCGAAGTGTGAAGGCTGAGCTCATGAAGCTTGCAGTGCTGTTGAACCAGATGACTGTGAAAAATTTGAGTGTGATTTTTGTAAATAACTATTAATTATTCATTTGTGTATTGTTTCATGTATCATATTTCTATGCTGTGTAATATGTCTATCTAATAATGAGTTGAATTTCTGTTATTCCTGATGAAATAAATTACTTTGAAAGACAAATCACAAAAATTTGACAGGTATCCTGTTTTACCCTACTAGTCTGACGAAACAGGACACTTAACCACTTTTTACGGAAAATTGTTGTCAGGTTCAATAAAGCATCACTTTCTGCAAATTATTTTTATGGGAACTATTGTTAAGTATCAATTTAAGCTGCACATAAAATATGGACTTTTACGTAACAATAACATATGAAAATTTATGTTAAGTATCACATTTTGCCCAACTCTCCCCCATTCGGATCTCCGGGCGGGGACTACTCAAGAGGACGTCGTTATCAGGAGAAAGAAAACTGGCATTCTACGGATCGGAGCGTGAAATGTCAGATCCCTTAATCGGGCAGGTAGGTTAGAAAATTTAAAAAGGGAAATGGATAGGTTAAAGTTAGATATAGTGGGAATTAGTGAAGTTCGGTGGCAGGAGGAACAAGACTTTTGGTCAGGTGATTACAGGGTTATAAATACAAAATCAAATAGGGGTAATGCAGGAGTAGGTTTAATAATGAATAAAAAAATAGGAGTGCGGGTTAGCCACTACAAACATCATAGTGAACGCATTATTGTGGCCAAGATAGACACAAAGCCCATGCCTACTACAGTAGTACAAGTTTATATGCCAACTAGCTCTGCAGATGATGAAGAAATTGATGAAATGTATGACGAGATAAAAGAAATTATTCAGGTAGTGAAGGGAGACGAAAATTTAATAGTCATGGGTGACTGGAATTCGTCAGTAGGAAAAGGGAGAGAAAGAAACATAGTAGGTGAATATGGATTGGGGGGAAGAAATGAAAGAGGAAGCCGCCTGGGAGAATTTTGCACAGAGCATAACTTAATCATAGCTAACACTTGGTTCAAGAATCATAAAAGAAGGTTGTATACCTGGAAGAATCCTGGAGATACTAATAGGTATCAGATAGATTATATAATGGTAAGACAGAGATTTAGGAACCAGGTTTTAAATTGTAAGACATTTCCAGGGGCAGATGTGGATTCTGACCACAATCTATTGGTTATGAACTGCAGATTGAAACTGAAGAAACTGCAAAAAGGTGGGAATTTAAGGAGATGGGACCTGGATAAACTGAAAGAACCAGAGGTTGTAGAGAGTTTCAGGGAGAGAATAAGGGAACAATTGACAGGAATGGGGGAAAGAAATACAGTAGAAGAAGAATGGGTAGCTCTGAGGGATGAAGTAGTGAAGGCAGCAGAGGATCAAGTAGGTAAAAAGACGAGGGCTAATAGAAATCCTTGGGTAACAGAAGAAATATTGAATTTAATTGATGAAAGGAGAAAATATAAAAATGCAGTAAATGAAGCAGGCAAAAGGGAATACAAACGTCTCAAAAATGAGATCGACAGAAAGTGCAAAATGGCTAAGCAGGCATGGCTAGAGGACAAATGTAAGGATGTAGAGGCTTGTCTCACTAGGGGTAAGATAGATACTGCCTACAGGAAAATTAAAGAGACCTTTGGAGAGAAGAGAACCACTTGTATGAATATCAAGAGCTCAGATGGAAACCCAGTTCTAAGCAAAGAAGGGAAGGCAGAAAGGTGGAAGGAGTATATAGAGGGTTTATACAAGGACGATGTACTTGAGGACAGTATTATGGAAATGGAAGAGGATGTAGATGAAGATGAAATGGGAGATAAGATACTGCGTGAAGAGTTTGACAGAGCACTTAAAGACCTGAGTCGAAACAAGGCCCCGGGAGTAGACAACATTTCATTAGAACTACTGATGGCCTTGGGAGAGCCGGTCATGACAAAACTCTACCATCTGGTGAGCAAGATGTATGAGACAGGCGAAATACCCACAGACTTCAAGAAGAATATAATAATTCCAATACCAAAGAAGGCAGGTGTTGACAGATGTGAAAATTACCGAACTATCAGTTTAATAAGTCACAGCTGCAAAATACTAACGCGAATTCTTTACAGACGAATGGAAAAACTGGTAGAAGCGGACCTCCGGGAAGATCAGTTTGGATTCCGTAGAAATGTTGGAACACGTGAGGCAATACTAACCTTACGACTTATCTTAGAAGAAAGATTAAGAAAAGGCAAACCTACTTTTCTAGCATTTGTAGACTTAGAGAAAGCTTTTGACAACGTTAACTGGAATACTCTCTTTCAAATTCTGAAGGTGGCAGGGGTAAAATACAGGGAGCAAAAGGCTATTTACAATTTGTACAGAAACCAGATGGCAGTTATAAGAGTCGAGGGGCATGAAAGGGAAGCAGTGATTGGGAAAGGAGTGAGACAGGGTTGTAGCCTCTCCCCGATGTTATTCAATCTGTATATTGAGCAAGCAGTAAAGGAAACAAAAGAAAAATTCGGAGTAGGTATTAAAATTCATGGAGAAGAATTAAAAACTTTGAGGTTCGCCGATGACATTGTAATTCTGTCAGAGGCAGCAAAGGACTTGGAAGAGCAGTTGAACGGAATTGACAGTGTCTTGAAAGGAGGATATAAGATGAACATCAACAAAAGCAAAACGAGGATAATGGAATGTGGTCAAATTAAATCGGGTGATGCTGAGGGAATTAGATTAGGAAATGAGACACTTAAAGTAGAAAAGGAGTTTTGCTATTTAGGGAGTAAAATAACTGATGATGGTCGAAGTAGAGAGGATATAAAATGTAGACTGGCAATGGCAAGGAAATCATTTCTGAAGAAGAGAAATTTGTTAACATCAAGTATAGATTTAAGTGTCAGGAAGTCGTTTCTGAAAGTATTTGTATGGAGTGTAGCCATGTATGGAAGTGAAACATGGACGATAACCAGTTTGGACAAGAAGAGAATAGAAGCTTTCGAAATGTGGTGCTACAGAAGAATGCTGAAGATTAGATGGGTAGATCACGTAACTAATGAGGAGGTATTGAATAGGATTGGGGAGAAGAGAAGTTTGTGGCACAACTTGACTAGAAGAAGGGATCGGTTGGTAGGACATGTTTTGAGGCATCAAGGGATCACAAATTTAGCATTGGAGGGCAGCGTGGAGAGTAAAAATCGTAGAGGGAGACCAAGAGATCAATACACTAAGCAGATTCAGAAGGATGTAGGTTGCAGTAGGTACTGGGAGATGAAGAAGCTTGCACAGGATAGAGTAGCATGGAGAGCTGCATCAAACCAGTCTCAGGACTGAAGACCACAACAACAACAACAACAACAACAACATGCTGTGTAATATGTCTATCTAATAATGAGTTGAATTTCTGTTATTCCTGATGAAATAAATTACTTTGAAAGACAAATCACAAAAATTTGACAGGTATCCTGTTTTACCCTACTAGTCTGACGAAACAGGACACTTAACCACTTTTTACGGAAAATTGTTGTCAGGTTCAATAAAGCATCACTTTCTGCAAATTATTTTCATGGGAACTATTGTTAAGTCTCAATTTAAGCTGCACATAAAATATGGACTTTTACGTAACAATAACATATGAAAATTTATATTAAGTATCACATTTTGCCCAACTCTCCCCTAAATGTAGTGAACGAAAATTAATTTCAAGCTCTTTCAACTACTGATTGTGACAGTGTTGTTAACAGTTCGAGTGTACCATGTGGAAAACCAAACGACTTTGTGAATGAGGTAAAACATGGAATATTTCAGCAGCAGTTAAGTAACAGATCATATGCGAAAGTACTCACAAAAAATCTTCCACCGAGCAAAAATGACTTTTCCATCTTCCTGGCGGGATCAAATGATGTCGCTAGGAATGAAAAAAACGATCTCTTAATCTCGCTAAAAAGAACACTGTATGAGCTGAGAGGAACAAATGTTATTGCTTTTTCAATGCCACACTGTTACGACTTGATAGAATGGTCCTGCGTAAATAAAGAAATTGAAACTGCAAATAAAGAGATACAAAATATTTTCAATTTAGGGGAAAGATTTCACACAACACACGGTTCTTATCTAAATGTACTTGGAAAAAGCTTAATAGTAACAAAATGTCTATCTGAACATTAGGTTAAACCAGAACAAATACAATACTATGTACCAGAAGGCCGGCCGTGGTGGCCGAGCGGTTCTAGGTGCTTCAGTCTAAAACCATGCGACTGCTACGGTCGCAGGTTCGAATCCTGCCTCGGGCATGGTTGTGTGTGATGTCCTTAGGTTAGTTAGGTTTAAGTAGTTCTAAGTTCTAGGGGACTGATGACCGCAGATGTTAAGTCCCATAGTGCTCAGAGCCATTTGAACCATTTTTGTACCAGAAGATTATAATCATGGAAACAGTTTTTCAGATCTCAGTACCGTAATGATGGTACTGTTATCTATGTTTCAAATTCAATAGAGTGTAGAGCACTAGATCTTAGTTGGGCATGTGTAGAGAAACACTTTGAAATTACCGGGATCATATGTGATATAATAAAACTTATCATAGTATGTATCTACCATTAACTTTTTTAGATGATTTAGACAGTGTACTCTGCTACATAAATGGAAACAATATGTAACTGTAATTGGGGGAGACTTTAATTCAAGCTTTGATGTAACATGTAACAAACCCAGTGTAAATAAGTTACTGAATATGCTAAGGCAGCACAACTTCCATCATGTAAATTCAAAAGCAACAAGACTAAAAGCATGCTTGGATAATGCTTTTGTCAACTGTGCTCATGATATTTACTCCACCAAGGTAAAGGACTTTGCTCTCTCAGACCACTCCATGTTAACAGGAGTTAAGACATTTTATAAAAGGGGATGAGAGCAAGGCTGCACGAAAGTTAACAAAATCTAATACCTTAATATTAACAAAACACACTCTCAGAAAACTAACACACCAGCTGAGCATAACTAACTGGGACAAATTATTTCAAAACTGTGATTCCAGTGCCCACACAGTTTATGAAACATTCCACAATTACTTAATAGGTACTTTAAAAGCCCATCTTGTTCAAAAGAAATATCATAAAACAAGAAAGGGTAAATTGTGGTACACCTAAGAACTGGAGAATCTAAAAAATAGATTAGCTAAAAGTAACAATAGTTAGAGGTCTGCGCAGATGCGGATATCCGCGGTGAATCGACCGCAGTTTTATCTTTTCATCAACAATCACTTATAAATTCAAGATTTCCATTAGCGGCTCTTTCTACCTTCCCCTCCTTCCGTAACGAATTATTGGCAACAATTGAAGTTAGTCATTATTGCCAGAAGCAGCAGTCTTGTGAGGTGCGGAGTGTCAGTCCGCGTGTGTGCATTCGTGTGGCGCAGTTCTAACATCAGTTCTTTTATGATGTATTGCAGGTAAGGAGGTTTCTTCCTTTATAATATTACAAAACATAGACAGTTATGTTTAGAAACTTTTTTTATTTATTTATTATCCAAACTGTCATACAATTATGAGCCTTTTCATTGACCAACACTGATTAGTGAAATAAGTTTCACACCTTTTTTTCAGAAGAATGGTGGATGACGATCAGGTTTTGCAGTGATTGGACGAAGAGCTTGGTAATGAAGAATGTAGTGATCTGGAGTCAATATTCGAAAGTGATCACTATTCAGATAGTGAACAGTCGCTGGACGAAAGTGATTCTATCGAAAAATTTGACTTGTATTTTGGGAAAGACGGTATGCAATGGAGCCATCAACTTAGAACTACTTAAACCTAACTAACCTAAGGACATCACACACATCCATGCCCGAGGCAGGATTTGAACCTGCGACCGTAGTGGTCGCGCGGTTCCAGACTGTAGCGCTTAGAACCGCTCGGCCACCCCGGCCGGCAATTTTTGCTTAAATCTCAGTTTACGTGTAGGGGTCCCAGAGACCCCACATCATGGTATACATTACAGAAAAGTCACCTTGCAAGTTAAGGGTTAAAGTGTTCTTTAGGTGTGGTGTACTGCAAGAAAATGTGCGCAAGTGCCTCGCTCTTCACAAGTCACCCCCTCTCCCCTGCCCTTGAGAGCCTATATACAGGGAGAGAGTGGCGATAGGTGAAACCGCACATGATTGACTGAGCCGCTGTGACACCATGTTTATTCCACAGGTCTCTCTTGAGTACTATGTTCGCAGTGCTTTTCAGAGTTAGATTACTGTTTTGAAGACTTTGGTAAACAATTAGAAAGTAATTTGAGTTATTTACAGATTTGTTATGCACTCTGTACGTGTTTACACTTTACTTGGACAGCTTTTTGCACAAAATTTACACATGCAAGCTTAAATATGAGATCAAATAAGAAAGGATTTTGTAATGAAATCAGTACTGCTTTGAAGTAAGCATGATAGCAGTGGTTCCATATGTAGTTGACCACCTTTAATTCATTCTACAGACATTCAGAAACAATGCCAAGTTGTGCTGCTTTTGGATGTATCAACAGAGGCGAAGGTGGATTTCGTATGCTTGTATTTCTGTGGAATGGGGAAAGAAGAAAGCAGTGGGCTGTTGCAGTTAAAACACAACGATGGTTTGCACGCTGTTAATGCCTTAATATCTGCTCTAAGCCACCTAAATGACCCAAACATCATTGTTCTCGATATTCCACACAGGTATGACTTGCCTCAATTCTTGTGTGTTAACAGGGCAGTAGCATATACAAACAGTCAATATGCAAAAATTTGCAACTATTGCAAATGTACAAATGGTTAACGTGCAAAATTTTAGTAGAGAACTTTACACCACACATGGCCTTCACCTTAATCGGCACGGAAAAAGTCGTCGTAAATTCTAGGAACAACTTATACCCAAAACACACACATTCGAAGAATGAGTGCTCCACAACACAAGGATACTGCAGGAATGGGTATAGACAGACAACATTGGAAAAATGGCAGCTGAAAACAACAGGTAAAGCTGATTCTTCCCAGTCTCCCAGTACATGGAAACAGACCAACTTGAATAAATGTATAGTGAAAAATACCAAACCCACTCTGTCAACTGATATTTCTTTTTTAGGGATAAATGTGTAAGTGGTTCTGGAAATCAAGACTATTTGCCATCAAAACATATGTAGCCTGAGCAACAAGATTAATGAACTCTTGATTCATATCCAGGAGCCACATGTTCTGTGCTTTAGTGAGCACCATGTTATGTCAGATATCGAAAAACTTGCTATAGATAATTACTGCTAAGCAACATCTTACTGTAGAAAATTCATAGAAAAAGGTGGAGTAGTGACCTATGTCAGAAACAGCATCACATGTAGTGCAATTAATGTGCAGAATTTTTGTATAGATCAACAGTTTGAAGTGTGTGCCACAGAGATGGCTTTAAATAATTCTTATATAGCAGTAGTAACTTTATACAGGGCACCTTCAGGTAACTTCAGCATTTTTTTTGAAATAGTTAGACGCTCTCTTAATACACATACTTAAACTTGGTAGAGATGTCATAGATGGAGACTTCAATGCAAATTTCCCAATGAACTCTAGAGACAGAATAGACCTTGAGAACTTGATGTCCT